>NC_043703.1:105888261-106137846 GCF_006229205.1 Suricata suricatta | reverse complement strand
TTTGGTGAGTTCCTTGTAGATTTTAGATACTAGCCCTTTATCTGATATGTCGTTTGCAACTATCTTTTCCCATTTTGTCGGTTGCCTATTAGTTTTCTTGATTGTTTCCTTTGCCTTGCAGAAGCTTTTTATCTTGATGAAGTCCCTTTTTGGTTTTTTGTAAGTATTGGCTTTAATACTGGTTTAGCATTATTTATTCCTAATTTTAAAAAGTACTTTTTCTACTTTATTTCAGTATCAGATATAGAAGGTGGTGATGGACTGCAGCTCAGAAAGGAACATACTCTCAAAATATTTGCTTATATCAATTCCTGGACACAGAGGTATGCATCTTTAAGTACTTTAAAGACTAATTTTGTGAGTTATACTTTAAATTCATGTTGTTTGTCGTGAAATTTCCTTTTTAGGATGTTGGATTGTATACCTTTGGTCATTAAATGACAGTTATTAATATTTATTAAATATTTAATATTTAACATTTATTAAATCTTTTCTTCTTAAACATGAGGCCACTGATGGTTTTGTTTGTAAAACATGAGAATAAAAATCAGTTTCTTTAACTCTTCTTTCATTATTTAGAAGTAGAGCGAATGAAAGTCTAACAAAAATTATTTTGAGAGATAGAAGAATTTTTATGGTATAGATTGAGACCTATAACTAGCGTAATCTGTTAAAAATCATTACTTTGGTAATGCACACTTTGACCCTTGTGGAAGCCACTTGTTATTTGTTTCATTTGCATAATAAGTAGGTACATTAGTCTAATTTTTAAGAAACATATTGATAGTATAAATATAATCAAAATTTTGTAACAGGAATTTGCAAATTCCTGATGTTAGCCTGTCATGGCTAAAAATTCTTTTTGTTTCCCTGTCCCATTAGTCCTTCTAAAATTTTTATGGGTAAAAAAATTTTTTTTCTTATGGGTAATGTTTGAAGCTTTGTGTGCAGTGATTAGTGAACATGTTAAATGCTACTAACGTAAATCAGTGTCCTGAGGTTCGTAGTCTAGCTGACCATAGAGTTTATCTTCAAATAGCATATATTCTAGGTAATAACCCTTTCTCCTATGTTTTTTCTTCTTTGTCAATAAAATTGGTACACATATTTGTTCTACAAAAGATTATAGACTTTAGTTATTTAAAACTTAAATGCCAAGCTCTGCACAGTGGCTGTATCGTAGCTAATGAGGTTTATCCAAGGTGCGATTATTGCTGATTGAAAGCTTCCATGCCGTCATTATTTGTGTCTCTTTTCTGAGTCTCAGCCAACTGAATTACTTTTGGCTAAGTTTAGGAATGGTTCCCAACACCTCTATTCTTTTCCTTATGGGTAGAGTTAGGTGATTGGATATTTCCTAATACAGATGTTAATGATTTAAAATTAATATTAGTAGTCCAAAGGATTTCTGAGAAATTTGCATTTGAGTCATAATTTTGGATGTATTTGGTGTAACTACGGTGAGGTGGCAATGTGCTGTGCTACTAAAAAAAAATGAAATTCAGAGAAATGGTAATGTTTCACCTCCAAGTTATTGGTGGTGTTGGGTGAAAGTTAAATTTTTCCATTCTTAGTCCACTTTTGCATTGATGTATACTTTTAATCTTTATATCAGGAATTTTTAACCAGGAGTGTGTGGATGGAATGAAATTATAAAGGAAGTATTGATGTGTACCATTTTAGGCATAATTGATAGGTTTTACCAGACTATCAAAGGATATTTGCCCCCAAACTATAGAGATCCTCTTACTTTTATCTCCTCTTGCTCTAGAGTATAGTGGTTAAGAGTGTGGCTGTGGAACCAGATTGATATGGCTTTGAGTCTTTCTTTATCACCTGTTTACTAGATAATTATGACAATTAGCTTGTAAATTATTATTTTTTTTAATGTTTATTTATTCTTGAGAGAGAAAGAGGATGAGCAGGGGAGGGGCAGAGGGAGAGAGGGACACAGAATCTGAAGCAGGCTCAAGGCTCTGAGCTGTCAGCACAGAGCCTGATACGGGGCGTGAAATCATGACCTGAGCTGAAGTCAGATGCTTAACCAACTGAGCCACTAAGGCGCCCCAGCTTGTATATTCTTAATTTGTTATTGTGAAATGAGAATAATAATAATAAAGGTACTACTGTCTTAGGTTGTAAAGAAACCAAGTGCTAAGCCTAGATCTGACAAAAGATCTTCTTTGTTTTATTTATTTATTTTGAGAGAGTGCAAGCAGGGGAGGGGCAGAGGGGGCAGAGATAGGGAGAGAGTAAGAATCCCAAGTAGGCTCTGCACTGTCAGCACAGAGCTGGTTGTGGGGCTCAAACTCATGAATCAAATTTGAGATCATGACCTGAGCCAAAATTAAAAGTTGAACGCTTAACTGACTGAGCTACCGAGGTGCCCCTCTTAAATAAGATCCTAATAAATACCTATTTTAATTAAAATTGTTAAAATTTAGTTTAGCAAATGATACACACTGTTATATAAGCTAATGTTTGAAAAGCTGAACTAGATAATAATTTCTAACATTTATCCTTTTCACATGTTGGTAAATATGAACAGTTTTTAGATGGTAGTAAAAAGTACCCCAAACTAGAATGTTACCATCTTCGTTTTTCATGCTAAAGAGAAGAAGATTGGTAATAAGATATCCAGGTGGATCACAGTGTTTTGTATAAAACGTTTTGCCTATTCTCCCCTCTTTCTTGACGTCGCACCCACCAGTTTCTTTTTTAGGCACCAGAAAATATTGTTGCCTAGATTAAGATGATGGTTGTTGTAGGTGATAAACAGCAACTAATAAGGCACAGTTAATCTTCAAAAGAGATTGTTAACTTGTAGGCCCATGACTATGGTAGTAATGTACCTTAGCACACTGACGAACCTATGACATTTCTTACAAAATATTCCTAATAGGTTTTCTGGGAGAAAAGTGTTACTAATAGCCTTCAGAAGATTATCAGTGGCCAAGAATCATTATTCTAATATATTTACTAGAATATAGGTAAAGGAGTATGTTCACGTTAAAAATACTGTATTGATAAGAATTTAATATTTATAAGAATTGCAGCTGTATTAATATTTTGTATGACTTTTCCTCCTATCTCCCTATTTAAGTAAACGTTGTTAAACCTTTGAGAAAATAAAGAGAATCAGTGTGTAAAACAAAAAGACATGCAACCACCCAGAGTAACAACCGGTAATTTTTTTTGGTATAGCTTTGGCATGAGCTTGTGAACCATACAGTTTAAAATGTTACAAGATATGATCTTATTACATTTACGTTTTAGAGTCTGATTACAGTTGACCATGTATGAAAAATCAGTCTCCGTGTCATCAGATATTATCTGTCATAATTTTAATTTTTTTAATATATTTTTTAATGTTGATTTTTGAGAAGAGAGAGATGGAGTGTGAGCAGGGGAGATGCAGAGAGAAAGGGGGAGACACAGAATCTGCAACAGGCTCCAGGCTCTGAACTGTCAACACAGAGCCTGATATGGTGCTCACACCTGTGAACTGTGAAATCATGACCTGAGCTGAAGTCAGTGCTTAACCAACTGAGGCACCCAGCCACCCTGCAATCATTTTTAATTGCTGTATAGCAGTTGTGTAACTGACATCATTTGTTTTGTCTGTAAGATAGGGGAATTCTATATGTTGGTTATTGTTAGGTTATTGTTTATTTTATTATGGCAACTGGGAATGGAATGGGAGGAAGACTAATTCAAAGTAGGGGAGAGAAGATTGAGAGAATAAATTGAAGGATACAAGTTAAGAAAAGAGCATATAAAAGTCTGAAAGTAATATCATGGATGATGGATAATAAAAGCGTTGATAATGTTGCCTTTTTTTTTTTTTTTACTTGTTTAACACATTACAAAACAGGCTTAGTTTCTATCTTGTAAATTCCACATTCCTTACCAGACATTCAAGGCTCTTCATTGTCTCCTACCAATCTACTTAAAAATTTTTTTCTTTAATTTTTTAAAATGTTTTTTATTTATTTTTGAAAGAGAGACAGTGCGAACAGGGGAGGGTCAGAGAGAGAGGGAGATACAGAATCTGAAGCAGGCTCCAGGCTCTGAGCTAGCTGTCAGCACAGAGCCTGAGATGGGGCTTGAACCCACGAACTGTGAGATCATGACCTGAGCTAAAGCTGGTGGCTTAACTGACTGGGCCACCCAGGCGCCCCCTACCAATCTACTTTTAAATTTTATTTCATGATTTCTCTTCTAAAAGAATTCTGGGTGCCAGCAAGGGTGAGGTTCTATCAGCTTTTTGTATTTTCAGGCTAAAAATTGTGTCTTTCATACCTGCCGTTGTGATTGATAAATGTTTGAGGATGTTGCTTTTATTTTTTCATTGTTTTAGTAAACTTTTATGTTTTTAAGTAAATTCTGTACCCAGCATGGGCTTGAACTTGTGATCCCGAGATCAAGAATCACATTACTTTATTGACTGAGCCAGACAGCTGCCTCAATAAACTTTGTTTAAGAACAGTTTTAGAAGCTGTTGCTTTTGAATAGAGGAGTGTATGTTCTATATTCTTTAAGGCTCTATGTTTGCTTTTGGCATTAAGAAATTGGATGATATTTATTGATAAATTGAGTGGATATTGATATTGACCATTACTCGTAAAGTAGTGCTTTTTTTTCAAACAGTACTTTTCATAAATTAGTTCATAAATAAAATAAGTTTTGTTGAGGTGGATACCATGGATTAATGGTGTTTACATGTTTTTCATAGCACATGGCTAGGGAAAACAGTAGATCCATTGGAATATGTGTTGTTAGATGGAATTGTAGAATGCAAGCTAAAAAATAATTTACTTTTGATATGTAGATTCCTCATGAATGTTAAGATTTTTAAATTTTCTTAATTGGAGCTATATATTTTATGCTAGATATTTAGAAATTTTATCATTGTGTTCTTTTTAAAAAATTCTTTGCAGTTTTAAAAAATTTAATTCTGGTATGGTTAATGTACAACGTCAAATTTGTTTTAGGTATACAATAAAGTGATCCAACAGTTCTATATATTACTCAACAATTCTGTATATTACTCAGTGCTCATTAAGATAAAGGTACTCTTTTTAATTCCCTACACCTATTTCACCCAGCCCTCTACCCACCTCCCTTATGGTAATCATTGTGGTCTCTAGTTAAAAATCCATCTTTTTGGTTTGTCTTTTTTTCCCCCTTTGTTCTTTTGTTTCTTAAATTACATTTATGGGTGAAATCCTATGATATTTGTCTCTCTCTTACTGACTTATTTCACTTAGCATTATACTCTTTTGATCCATCCGTGTCCTAGCATATGGCAAGATTTCATTCTTTTTTATGGCTGAGTAATAATCCATGTGTATGTATATGCCACCTCTTTATCCATTCACCTATTTGGACACTTGGGCTGCTTCCATAATTTGGCTGTGTAAGTAAGGCTGCAGTAAATATACAGATGCATATATCCTTTTGAATTAGTGTTTTCATATTTTTAGGTTAAATATTCAGTGGAGGTTAAATATCCAGTGGTATAATTACTAAATTGTAGGGTAGGCCTATCTTTAATTTTTTGAGGAATCTCCATGCTGTTATACTTTTTAATTTTTTAGTTTATTTATTTATTATGAGAGAGAGGGAGAGAATTCCAAGCAGGTTCTGCACTGTCAGTATGCAGCCTGAAGCAGGGCTCAAAGTTCATAACCATGAGATCATGATCCAATCTGAAACTGAGAGTCTGATGCTTAACTGGTACCCCCATACTTTTAACACAGTCACTGCACCAGTCTGCATTCCCACCTGTAGTGCACGAGAGTTCCTTTTTACCCACATATTTGCCAGCAATTGTTGTTTCTTGTGGTTTTGATTTTGGCCATTCTGACAGGTTTGAGGTGATAGCTCATTGTGGTATTGATTTGCATTTCCCTGATGGTAAGTGAAGTTGAGCATCTTTTCATGTGTCTTTTGGTCATTTGTATATCTTCTGTGGACAAATGCTTTTTCATGTCTTCTGCCCATTTTTAATTGTGCTGGTGTGTGTGTGTGTGTGTGTGTGTGTGTGTGTGTGTGAAATCGTAATAGGTTATTTTTGCTATGGTTTCCTTGGATTCAGGAGACATACCTAGAAAAATATTGCTATGCCTAATGTCAGAGAAATTACTGCCTGTGATTTCTTAGGATTTTTGTTTTTAAATATTTATTTGAGAGGGTTAGGGGTGTATGGGCATACATATGGGGAAGGGGAAGTGGGGGAGAGAGAGAATCCCAAGCAGGCTCCAGGCTGTCAGCTCAGAGCCTGACAAGGGGCTTGATCCCATGAAGTGTGAGAACATGCCCTGAGCCAAAATGAAGAGTCAGATGCTCAATAGACCAAGCCACCCATGCGCCCCTTTCTAAGATACTTATGGTTTCAGGTTTCACATTTAAGTCCTTGATCCACTGAGAGTTTGTGTGGATAGTGTAAGAAAATGGTCCAGTTTTATTCTTTTGCATGTAGCTGTCCAGTTTTTCTAACACTGTTAGTTGAAGAGACTATCTTTTTCCCAAGATTAATTGACCTTTAATTAATCATGGGTTCATTTCTGGGCTTTCTACTCTATTCTAATGAATCGTTTGTCTATTTTTGTGCCCATACCTTACTGTTTTGATTACTACAGCTTTGTAATATAATTTGAAATCTGGAATTTGATACCTCCAGATTTGTTATTCTTTTTCAGGATTGCTTTGGCTATTTGAGGTCTTTGTGGTTCCATACAACTTTGGGGATTATTTATCCTAGTTCTGTGAAAAATGCCATTGATATTTTGATAGGGATTGCATTAAATGTGTAGATTGTTTTGGGCTAGTATGAACATTTTAACAATATTTGTCCTTTGAATCCAAGAGCATGGGATGTTTTTCCATTTCTTTTTGTTGTCCTGAACTATTTTTAATGTTTATTTTTGAGAGGGAGAAAGAGAAAACATGAGTGGGGCAAGAGCAGAGATAGAGAGGGAGACAGTGAATCCCAAGCAGGCTCTGCACTGTCAGTGCAGAGTCTGACATGGGGCTTGAGTTCACAGACCAGGAGAGCATGAGCTGAACTGAAATCAAGAGTTAGACACTTAACCGAGTGAGCCACCCAGCTGCTCCAGTCTTAAATCTCTTTTTTCAGTGTTTTCTAGTTTTAAGAGTATAAATCTTTCACTTATGGTTAAAATTGTGCCTAGGATTATTTTATTATTTTTGGTGTAATTGTAAATAGGATGTTTTTCTTAATTTTCCTTCTGTTACTTCATTATTAGTATATATCAGACATTCGATTTCTATGCACTGATTTTGTATTTTGCAATTTTATTGAGTTCATTTTTCAGTTCTACTAGTTTTTGGTGGTGTCTTTAGGGTTCTGTATATGTAGTATCATGTCATCTGCAAATAGTGAGAATTTTACTATTTCCTTACCATTTTGGATACATTTTATTCCTTTTTCTTGTCTGAGTGCTGTGGCTAGGACTTGTATAAAAGTGGTTAGAGTGGACATCCTCATCTTGATCTTAGGCAAAAAAACTCTCAGATTTTCACCATTGAGTATGTTGTTAGATTGTACTTTTTCATTTACAGCCTTTATTATGATGTATGTTTTTTCTAAACCTACTAGCATGTTCTTAAATGTAACCATATTCTATCTACCTGGGTAAGAAAGTCTTATCAGGCTGGGAATAATAGGAGTAGGACTAGGAAAAACATAGATAAGCTTAGATAGTAGAAGGGTATGCAGGAGATGGGTGTATAAATAGAAGTAATATGTACAGAGTTTAAAAAGTAAATGCAAAAATGCCTATAATAATGTTCACTGTCCCGTCTCCTCAGTTCTCCTTCTGCTTTCAACTCTTTCAGATGTTGGCTTTGATATTAACCTCTATATTCTGAAATAGTTTTATTATATTGCTGTTGTTTCATATATCAATTAAAATTTTTTTTAATGTTTGTTTATTTTGAGAAAGAAGGAGAGGGGGGAGAGAGACAGAGCACAAGCAGGGGAGAGACAGAGACACAGGAAGACACAGAATCTGAAGCAGGCTCCAGGCTCTGAGCTGTCCATACAGAGCTCAATGCAGGGCTCAAACTCAAAAACGGTGAGATCATGATCTCAGCCAAAGTCAGACGGTCAACCGAGTGAGCCACCCAGGTGCCCCTTAATTTTAAGTCCACTCTGTGAACTTCCTTTTTTGATATATAAAGATTACATTCTTTTGCCCTTTCCCTTCCTTTCACGGTAGTTGAGCCAAAAAAGGTTCTGTGGCACATTTTTTAAATACTTTACAAGAAATAAATTCTTGTTTATCTTTTGTTTCCAAGAGTTTACTGGCTTGTTTTTAAATAATTTTTCAGGTGTGAATCACTGATTCTTTCCAAAATCTTCAACCCTTCTTAGTACTAAGTTTTACATTTTTATATATCATTATGTGATGTGTTTTTTCCCTCCATTTTGCCTCTCCCAAATCTCCTTTGTTTTTTATCCTCCTGTTCCATTTATTGATTTTTCAGTAGGGATACTAAATAGCTATCTTCTCTTCAGATCATCCTTGAAATTCCTTTTGCTTTTATATTGTTTTGGGTCTCCAATTTCCAGGATTCCATGTGGACGGTGAACATTGTTACTGGTTTACTTCTTTGTTTTGTTAAGATTACATCTTTTTTTTTTTTTTTTAAGTTTTTAGATGACATCTTTTCTGAGGAAAGGTGCATGAGAGACAAACGTTTTTTATATCCTTCAGACCTAAAAATTTCTCTATTATCCTTAATTTTATTGAAGACTTTTTGATAAAGAATTCTGGGTAGAAAATTAGATTCTTTTAGAAATTTAAAAATATTGCTCCGTTGTATTCTAGCTTCTGATATTGCTATGAGGTTTTTTATTTTATTTTATTTTTTCGTTTTTATGTTTTTTAAGAGAGAGCAAGTGCGAATGGAGTGGGGGGCCAGACAGTGGCAGGGGGCAGGGAGAGATTCTCAAGCAGGCTCAACGGGGAGCCTGATGTGGGGCTTACTCCTGCGACCCTGGGATCATGACCTGAGCCTAAATCAAGAGTAACGTGCACAACCTACTGAGCCACTCAGGCGCCCTTGCTTTGAGGGTTTTTTGTTTTGTTTTTTAAGTATGCTCTACTCCGATCATGGGGCTTGAACTCCTGACCCTGAGATCAGGAGTCACATGCTCTGCAGATTGAGTCAGCCAGGGACACCCTGATCCCCATATAGCTTTGGAGAAGTATTAGCTATTTTTATTCCTGAGGTGCTTCTTGTCACTCTTTCCACCTTCCCTGAAAGCTTTTAGGATCTTTATTCCTGCTCAGCTTTAGAAATTTCATGAGGGGCACCTGGGTGGCTCAGTCGATTAAGCATCTAACTCTTGGTTTCTGCTCAGGTCATGATCTCACAGTTTGTGGAATCAAGCCTTGCATTAGGGTCCATACTGACAGCAGGGAGGTTGCTTGGGATTCTCTCTCTCCCCTCTCTCTGCTCCTTCCTCCCTCTCAAAATAAATAAGCTTAAAAATAAATTTATGATGGTAGGTGTTTTGGTAGGCTTTTTAGTTCTGAAATTTTTTGTAATTTCATCATTTCCAAACCTTTAGATTAGGTATTATGTCTTCTTGGAAGTATTATTAGTCAGTTATTGTATCTTCTTGATTGATGGTATACTTTTTCTCCTCATTATTTTTCTTTGTCTATACTACTTTCTAGGAGATTTTTTTTACTTTTACCTTGTGGAGCATTTGCTCAATTTTACAAATGGGTAAATTTTTATTTTAGTTCTTATTTACTTATTTTTAATGTTGATTTATTTTTGAGAGAGGGAGAGGCAGAGAGAGAAGGGCGTGCACCAGCGGGCACAAGTAGGGAAGGAGCAGAGAGGGAGAGAGAGAGAGAGGGAGAGACAGAATCTGAAGCAGGCTGACAGCACAGAGCCCAACACAGGGGCTTGAACTCACAAGCTGTGAGATCATGACCTGAGCCGAAGTTGGACAGCCAACTGACTGAGCCACCCAGGTTCCCTATCTTATTTATTTTTAAAGTTTTATTTATTTATTTAATCTCTGCATTACATGTGGGACTCCAACTCACGACCTCAAGATCAAGAGTTGCATGCTCCTTTTGACTGTCATACTGCTATCACTCTGATGGGGTTTTAAAGAGTGAACAATGTGTATGCAAAAGCTATGTAAGAAATATTTGTACACATTGAAGGTGTCTTTTATAGTTTGAATGCATTTTTTAATAGTATTCTGTTGTTTCAGTAATCCATTCTTAATTTTCTCTGAGGATATACATTAATTAACATCTTTTTTCTTCCTGCATTTTATCTACTTCCTTTGAATTTCTTTTTACCATTTGTTTTGACCTGCCGTTAGTGATGCAGCTTTCCTTGCAGAACTTACTGGTTATCTTTACATGGTTAAGAGATGGGCATTCAAAGATGGATTGACAGTTCTTTGTGGGGGCCATCTCAGATGGTGGCCTATGCTGTAGGTTGGAAAATTGTGAGCAAGCTTCATTACCTGGGATAAGTGGGCTTTTCTGTTAGATCATTCATGTTCTCTAAGAGAAATGTCTTCAAGTCTTTGGCCTTGACGTATTTTAATCTGGTTGTTGGGTAGGCATGTTAGTTGGGGGGATTCACCAGTTGTTGTATCACATAGTTCCCTTCCTTTCAGTGTTTTTTGTCACCCCCGTCTTCAGCATCAGTTTTTCCTGAACTTAATCGTGTTCACTTTAAGTACAGGAGAAACTTCTTGTTTCCCTGGGTCAAGTAAGAATAATACCAGACTGTATGGGTTGGGAATCTTCAGGTTTTAACTGTACCTTTCATTCTGTCCTATTTTCTGCCTTGTGCTTTGTCTCTGCCTTTAGAGGTATCTGATGGCCTTTTCAGTGTTCTGTGGTATGGATATTTTTGTTGATAAATCCTTCTATAGCCTCTTACAAGTTTATTTCTCCTGCTCTAAGTTACTTATTATTACTCCCTTTGCTGTTCCAAAGTTGTTGCTATTCGTTAACTGTTCTTCCATTATCTTGTACCTTAGGGAGTTAAGTCTTTTGTTCTTTCAGTATATTTGTCAAGAGGTTTAAAACAGAGAAGAAATAAACTTAAGTGTAAAATCAAGTTGGACTTAACTGAAAGTGATATTTTGTTTAAAAACACACACATTCCCCACCACCCCTCTACATTGTGGGTAGAGATATGTAGAGAAATGCTGTATTGAGAATTCAGATGCCTAGACTTTTCAGAATTGTCATACAATAAAATGTATAAGTTATGTAATAGTTAAAGATAAGCTTAGATTCCCAGCTCTCCTTGAATGTGTATATTTTGGGTCTGTAAGAACTTAGATGGAGTTTGCTGTTAATTTGTTCATACTTAAGTTTTGTCTTTTTAAGATTAGTTTCCTAGTCAGTTAAATGCCCATTTCCTGCCAATGAATTTTATTTTTTATTTTGTTTTGTTTATTTGAGAGATAGGGAGAGAGTGTGTGTGCATGTGTGAGCAGCGGAGCGGGGTGGAGGAAGGAGGTGGAAGGGAGAAAGAAAATCTTAAGCAGGCTCAGGGGGTAGCGTGACGTGTGGCTCAGTTCCACAACCCTAGGATCGTGACCTGAGCTGAAATGAAGGGTTGGATGTTTAACCGACTGAGCCACCCAGATGCCCCTGAATTTTTTTTTTTACGTTTTTATTTAATTAATCTCTACACCCAACATGGGGCTTGAACTCACAATGCTATCAAGAGTTGCATGCTCTTTTGAGTGAGCCAGCCAGGCGCCCCCTTGCCATTGAATTTTTAAAGTAAATTTGACTGGTTCTTTGGCTTTTCTAATCCAAATCTGACTTCAAGATTTTTTTTGGAAGGAGCTAACATTGCTTTTTCGTTGAAGAAAGATATTCCAGGGTATAATCCTTCACTTTGAGCTTGATTTTTCCTGAACCTAAAGAAAAGCTATTTGTCAGAAAAATATCAACAGTCATATGTTGATTTTTCTTCTTGAAGAAATTGTGATAATATAGAATTTTAAAGGTATAGGAGTTCTTACAGATAAAATCCTTTTCATTTTGCCACTGAGAAGACAGGCCTGATGTATTATTTATCTATTTCTGTGTAACAAATTACTCAAAAGTACTATCTTAAAACAACAGTGAACATTTATTAACTTCAGAGTTTTTATGGATTGGAATTTGGGAGTGGTTTTGCTGGTTGGTTCTGGGTTGAATTTCTCATTAGTAGCAGTCAAGTTGTTCACCAGGTTATGGTCATCTCAGGCCTTATGTGGGGCTGAAGGGTCTGCTTCCAAGTTGGCTCACTTACTTGTTGGCAAGAAGAGGGTGCTTATTGTTACTGCGAGCTCTGTTTTTATTCTCATGTGAATCACTCCAAGGGCTCCAGACTATTTCACGACATAGAACTGGCTTTCCTCAGAGCAAGTGATCCAGAAGAGAGCAAGGTTGAGTGGCAGTGTCTCTTATGACCTAGTTTCAGATGTCACACAGTCATTTCTCCCACATTCCAAATAGATTTTAGTCAGTAAGTCTGTTCCACATTCAAGGGGAAGAAAAGTGGGCCTCACTTTTTAAAGGGGAGAATATTGAAGAATTTGTGACTATACTTTAAATCTGCCATTGGAGAAATGAGATTATGTTCACATGGTCACATAGGGAGTTGGTGCTCTATTTGGACTACAGTATAGATGATTTTAATTGATAGTATAACTAGGTAAGTAATACTTTTTGAATGGTCATCCATCATTGGAAAAAATTATTCTTATAATCTCGTACTTGATTATCATTTATTTATTTACCAGACTATTTGATTATCCATAGTGTGCCAGGCATTAATGCTAACTGAACAGGTCTTAAGTGAACTAGGTTTGTGTGTAATAATAATTACTCTTACTGTGTTCATTTATTTATACATATATAAATGCATCACATACACACATATGTGGAAGAGTGTGAGTGTATGTGTTATTCCTAAATGCTTTTGATTAGCCAAAGAGGGTAGGAATGCCCTTCCCAAGTTACCCTTCAAGCAAATTAGTAATGTTAAAATACAGTTTTTTTATTAGTTGACTACGAATCCCTTTATGTAAAACAAACAGATTTACTAATAAGGTTTTTATTTTAGCCAGTTTCCTGATATTTACTAAACATATATTAAGTACCTAGTGCTTAGAGAAGCAAAGATATATGGTACAATTCTTGTTTTTAAATGGTTCTTTGTGTGGAAGGGCAGATAAATACACTGAAGACTATAGCTGTCAACCCAATTTGGTGACTTTTTATTAACCGAAGTACCAGTTTTTGGTGTGATGCTATCTTTATAAATGATTGTGGTGGTACCCTGTCAGGAAAAAGGAGATTAAAAAAAGAAAAACAAAGCACTAGGATTTGCTTATTTGTATTTTTTATATTACTTACTTGAAATATACAGTTGTCTCTCTAGAAAGCATTAATTTATTGAAATTTTTTTTTCTCTTATAGGCAATGTCTATGCTGCTTCAAGGAATATAAGCATTTGGAGATTTTTAACCAAGTGGTGTGTGCACTTATAAACTTAGTGATTGCCCAAGTTCAAGTACTCCGGGACCAGCTTTGTAAACATTGTACTACTATTAACATAGATTCCACGTGGCAAGATGAGAGTAATCAAGTGGAAGAACCACTGAGTATAGAAAGAGAGTGTAATGAAGGAACTACAGAAAGACAAAAATCAATAGAAAAAAAATCAAACTCTACAAGAATTTGTAATCTGACTGAGGAGGAATCTTCAAAGAGTTGTGATCCTTTTAGTTTATGGAGTACAGATGAGAAGGAAAAACTCTTACTATGTGTGGCAAAAATTTTTCAAATTCAGTTTCCTCTATATACTGCTTACAAGCATAATACTCATCCTACTATAGAGGTATGTGAAAATGGGTATTGTGATTTTTAAGTAATACTAAGTTATAGTTATGTTGATAATTTTTCATGAATAAATATGAAGACAGTTATTATTGATGGAAAAATTTATAAAAATAACTATTGTTAAGAAAAGGTGTTTGTTTTCTCTAGACCGTTTCAGTTGCAACTTGGGTTGAACATTTGCTCAATTTAGTCCTATTAAGGAAAGATTTACAGAGTGAACTCATAAAAATTAAGCTATTAATGATATAAACATTTTGCCTATGCACATCTATGCTGTACTTTGACGCTTGGAAAAGTAATAATTGAGGAAAAAGAAGCATGTGTAATTTTGATTTTTATTCTTAGAAGCATTGGTAACAGTATTTGGAATTTTCCCATTAAGAAAAATTAACAAATGATCCTTAACTACAAATTTTTTAAATTATTTTAATGTTTATTTTTGAGAGAGAATGTGAGTGGGAGAGGGGCAGAGAGAGGGAGGCAAAGAATCTGAAGTAGGTTCCAGGCTCTGAGCTGTCACCACAGGCCTGATGCAGGGCTTGAATCCATGAACCATGAGATCTTGACCTGAGCTGAAATTGGATGCTTAACCAACTGAGTCACTCAGGCACCCCTTTAACTACCAGTTCTCAATGATAGTACTTTTTTTTTTTTATAAGATGCTTGACTCATTCCATTAGTGATATTTATATAACCCCTTCAAAGAGTTTAGAAACCCACCTGAGGTTTTTTTTAGATAATAGCATTACTTTGTACACATGGTGGGAATTGAGACCGTGAATATGATAATATGTTATATAAGTGGCATAAAAAACAGATTTATTATTTCTTGTGATTCTCTGAATTGGTTGGGCAATTCTATTCGTTTTGTGTGGTTTCATGTAGGCAGTTGTATACTTTGAGATTTGGAGGAGTTTAAAGGTCCAGCATGGTCTCACCCACATGTCTGACAGTTGGTGCTGGATGTTGTCTAGGACTCGTTGAATTTTCTCCACATGGCCTCTCATTCTCCCCTAGAGTTGATTGGCTGCTTTATCTGGTAATAAAATTGATCCGGGAAGATGATTATGTAAGCAATAAGGCTTCTTAAGGTCCAGCCTCTGAAACAGTATAAATTCTACCACATTCTATTCTGTTGAAGCACTTAATGAGGGCAATCCAGATTCAAGGGGGTATGAAGTAGACTCCATCTCTGGATAAAATATCTCATTTTAAACTTTAACAGATCTACCACAGGCTTTTAGTAAAAGCCTGCCTATTTTCTCTGGCTTATTCTATAATCTTCATACTGACTTCTCTAAACTTTTCTTCATCTGGAAAAAAATAGTTCCTTAATGAAAATGATTTCACATTGAATTGAGACTATTTAAAAACATAGCCTAGGGCGCCTGGGTGGCTCAGTCGGCTAAGCCTCGGACTTCGGCTCAGGTCAGATCTCACGTTCGTGGGTTCGAGCCCCGTGTCAGGCTCTGTGCTGACAGCTAGCTCAGAGCCTGGAGCCTGCTTCTGGTTCTGTGTCTCCTTCTCTCTCTGCCCCTCCCCCTCTCATGCTCTGTCTCTCTCTGTATCAAAAATAAATAAAACATTAAAAAAAATAAAAAATAAAAATAAAAACATAGCCTAGGAGGTGGGTATTTCATCTATTGGAATTTTCTGTAAGAATATTTTAAAACAGATTGTGCTCTGCCTTTTAGAATTCTTCATCTGTTATCTTTCATATAGAAACTTTTTAGTGAATTATTTAGTAAACATCCCAAAAAATGTCAGCTCAGCATCCTTTTTCTTTTTTAAAATAAATTTTTATTTTAATTGATTTAATATTAATATTTCTTATTTATATATTAATATAATTTAATATTTAAAGTAAATAAATTTTAATAAATTAAATTAATATAATTTTAAATTAAATAATATAATAAAAATTAAATCTCTCCAGTTAAAAATCTTTTAACAATAGAACCGTGGTAATACTAAATCTGCTATTTTCTTTCTCAAATCAGTTTGCTCACCAGTTTATCATTTTTTAATGTCATTAGAAAAAAAAATTTCCAAATACAAACCTAATCACACTCCCCTACTTTCCTGTTTGAAATAAAGTGCCTGATTATTACGGTTCTTGAGGATCAGTCATTCCGTGTGACTGGTTGAAAGCAGTAATTTCATAAGGTCTTTGAGGTAAAATTGTAATTAAAAAACCTCTTAGATACAATGTAATACATTGCTACACAGAATTGTCATCTCCTTATACAGAATTTGTGTGCTTCTGTAATATTCTGTTCATAATATAGCTGTTTCCCAGGTTTCTGATGTGTTAGTAATGATCTATTACAAATATTTGAAAAATATATAGTTTCTGTCCTGATGGCCATGTGGTTATATGCTAGTCATTGTTAACTTTGATTTTAATTTGATTTTGATTTTCACTTTTCTAAAGAGGCACAAATTGGCAAGGACTTTCAGAAGATGATTCATTACTCTTCTGAATTAGTATTAGTGTTAGTATTTAGATAGCTGTGGCTTTAGAAACCTAGTCAACAACCTGATTTTCTCTAAGAGGGAACTTGCTTACATAGGTTAAATTTTTTGGTCTGTTTGCAAAGTATATTGCTGAGAGTTGTAGAATTCAGATCTTATTCTGGGGCACCTGTGTTGCTCAGTCAGTTAAGCGTCTGACTCTTGGTTTCGGCTAAGGTTGTCATTGTCACATGGTTGTGAGATTGAGCCTCGTGTTGTGCTGCGTATTGAGCGGGGAGATTACTTAACGTTCTCTTTGTCCCTCTGACCCTTTCACCCACTCATGCTCGCTCGTTCTCTCTCTCTCTCTCTCTCTCTCTCTCAAATAAAATTAAAAAACCAAAATACAAAGAATTCAGCTCTTATATTGTTATACTCCTTCTCAAATCACTTCAGACTAATCTCTGTAGCTACTGTGTCCATTGTCAGTAGTGAGTAAGGGAGGAACACGGAGCCCTTTCTTCTTATCTCTTCCTGTCTATATCCTACTTTCCTTCCTATTAAAGTAGATAATATTTTAAAAGATGTAGTAATTAGGGGTGCCTGGGTGGCTCAGTCGGTTAAGTGTCCAACTTTGGTTCAGGTCACGATCTCACGTTCGTGGGTTCGAGCCCTGCCTTGGGCTCTGTGCTGACAGCTAGCTCAGAGCCTGGAGCCTGTTTCGGATTCTGTATCTCCTTCTATCTCTGACCCTCCCCAGCTTGCGCTGTCTCTCTCTGTCTCTCAAAAATAAATTTAAAAATGTAAAAATAAAAAAAATAAAAAAAAAAAAGATGCAGTAATTAGAAATAGATAGTATTTAATTGAGGTGAAACATTTTGGGGGTGGGAACAGGGAGCTGTTGCATTCTTAATCCTGAATCATGATGTGAAATTCTGTGCATATTGACCTAGTATTTTAAGTTTTTTTTCCTAAGTAAAGTGAAATGAATATAAAAATTAGAAAAGAAGACAAACACTGCACTTGTTTAACTGTGTGTGAGATATGATTAGATAGACTTAAATATATACACTATGTTCCAGATTTCTTCATATTGTTGGGTTTTCTCTTGCCACTTTCCACTGACTGTTTATATTTATGCTTTATTAAATTGAAAAAACTAAATATTTTAAATACATCCTTTTACTGATACAGTTTAGTAAGTTATAGTATATTCCCACAGTTGTGCAACCATCACTGTCTAAATCTCATACTGATTGATGACTTTTTTCATTTTATGTTTATAGAATTCAGATGCTTGGATTTATCTCTAATTTTGATAAACAGATGTATCGTATTCAAAATACTAAAAAATAAACATTGACCATCTATTCTAAGAACTGCACTATTCATTGTGTATATAAAGGTGAATAAAGTACTCACATTCAAGGAACAATCCTAAATATCTCATATAGCTTGTATGTTTTCCACTCATTAACTTCCTTGTCACCAGTGTGGTGGCTTACTTCTATAGAAGGGAATAAAAGCCCAGTTTGTTCATTTGGAAGCAGTTGATAGGGATATGGAGACTTTCTTGTATTGCATTTCATCACTGTCTCCTGAGCTTCTTAACTTTAAAGCTCTAGTGCCCAATATGGTAATGAACAGACAAATCTATTTAAGTTAACTAGAATTAAAGAAAACATGTTAAATTTGTTCTTCAGTCACCCTAACCACATTTCTATTTTCTTTTTACTTTTTCTTTTTCTTTTTTTTTCCCTAACATATTTTAAAAGCTAGGTAGTCACATGGGGCTAGTGGCTAGTACATTGGACAGTGCAGACAGAATATTTCTGTCATAGCAGTGTTCTGTTAAGGAGAACTGTTTGAGAATATAGCTTTGCTTGATTAGGTGTAGGCATTGGCTGTAAACTGTATGCTCTCCAGAATTGGTAGTCTTAGTTTTCCACAACAGCAGATTATTTGATGCTGATGACTTCTTTTTAAGCAAAAATTCTATTCCTAATTCACTGACCTTCAGTTTTTTCATGGTTCAATCATGGAGCACCATTTGTTATTTTTTTAATTTAATTTTTATTTTTGTTAATGTTTATTTTGAGAGAGTGCATTTGTGCAGGGAGGGACAGAGAGCGAGAGAGACTCCCAAGCAGGTTTCCTGTTCTAGGTTCAGAGCCTGATATGTGGCTCAGTCCCATGAACTGTGAGACCGTGATCTGAGCAGAAGTCAAGTGTCGGATGCTTAACTGAATGAGCCACCTAGATGCCCCCTTCTCTAATTAGATGTAGAATTACTTTCTGATTACTTGCTTATTTCTCTTTCTCTTTTAAAGTGATAGATTCCTCTCTGTAGTTTTCAAAATAGAGTGGTTTCATCTTATGTAGTAAATAAGAGATTTTCTAATAAGACAAAAACTGATAGGTTTCTTAAGCCTTTTTAGGGATCATCTAAAATTAGAACTTGTTTTAAAAGTTTATTTATTTTGAGAGAGAGAGAGAGAAAGAGAAAGTGTGAGTTAGGGAGGGGCAGAGAGAGTGGTAGAGAGAGGAATACCAAGCAGGCTGCACACTGTCATTGCAGGGCTCGAACCCACGGACCATGAGATTATGACCTGAGCTGAAGTTGGTTAAGCGACTAAGCCACCCAGGCGCTCCTAAAATTAGAACTTTGAAACAAAATTGATGTTGATCCAGGTTTTAGGGTAGCTACTTAGTGTTGTTACCACTGTATAGACTATAGGTCTATATTAACTTTCTATATACTATTTAGGATGAGATTTTAATGACACCTTAGAATAATGTATTCAGAGTAGAAACAAGAAAGGATAAACTAGTTCTTCTGAGGAGTCAAAATAGAAGTAACCAAGTCTAAGAGCAACAATTTGCACATCCATCTTAGGCATTAGAAATCTTGATTCCAGTCTTATTTTCCAGCTAGGTTCACCTGGCCCATGAATCTTTATTTAATACCACAGGTGTTTTAGATTCTGGACTTGTTGAAGACAGAAGGTTTGTTGAGAATAATTTAAAGCTTTAACTGTGGCCTCGCTAGGAGAAGCTCAGGAATAAAATTACGTGTAGTATACTTCTTTGACAAGTGTTTTGACCTCAGGACAGCTTTTGATTAGTTAGAAATGTTCTGAGAGTTTTATGTGATGCTCTCAATTAGTTGTTTTCAAACTTCATTTCAGCAGTGGGACTTACATAAAGCAGGAAACAGCAGTGAATGAAAGGTTTCTTTGGCAACCAACTTTATTCAGATGAAAGTATTTAACTTTCTAATAGAAAGATTTTCAGTGTGACTAAAAACAGAATATACAAAATATAGACTTAAATGTGCCTTGAAAGTCTCCTTTATCATCTCAGAAAAACCATTCTTAGGAAATCAGTTCAGATTATTTCTAGACATATAAAAAGTTAGAAAATCAGATCAGGTTCATAATTCCTAAGTTTTAAAACTGTAATACAAGACAATAGCTTTCTATGCCTGTACATATGGACCCACCTTAGCTTTTTAAAGAATAACTTACCATGAAAATCAATTGCTTAAAGCATATAATTTAATCATTTTAGTAAATTTATAGAATTGTGTTAACTGTTACCTCATTGCATTTTTACAACAGTTCAGTCATCCTAAAAAGATCCTTTACAGCATTTCACCTTATTTTTGAAAGCTGCATAATTCCCTAGACAGTTATATCACAATTTAGCAATCCAGTTGATGGACTTTTAAGTTGTTTCTAAGTTTGAAATATTATAAATAACTTCAAGTAAACATCATTAAACATTTTCTAGTACTGCTTTTATTAGTTGTTAGGATAAATAACCAGAAGATTAATTGCTGGGTCAAAGAGAATGCATCTTAAATGTTGGTAGATACTGCCAAATCATCCTCCAGCACGGTCATACCAGTTTATATTCTCACCAGCAATGGATGAGTATGCTATCAAGTAGTTTAAATCATATGTATACATAGCTTTTTTGGAATTTTTAGTTAAAAATTAAGTGGTTTTAAAAACGATATAATCTATTTTTGTGATAATTATCCCAATTCTTTATGGAGACATTTTTAATTGAAAAGTCAATAGATAGTATATGGCATAGAAAGAATTCCTTGCCAAAGAGGTAAAATACATTTTAGAACTGAACCATATTAGCTTCAGTTAGGAATAGCATTATTCATGATGAGAAACAATTGCAAAAACCTGTTTCAGATTTTATAAACTCAATCTATAGAATATTGTATTTTTTGTAGTATATTTGACACAGCAAAGTGTAATTTTTTAGAGATTTTTATCTTGTAGGCTGACCTAATTGTGTTTACTTTGCTTTTGTTTTTTTGAATCAGGATATATCAACCCAAGAAAGCAACATATTAGGGGCATTCTGTGATATGAATGTAAGTGTTTTATGTTTTTCTTATTCTCAGGTTTATGGAAAATTTGTTTATTTATATAGGTCTTTGAATTTTTTAAATATTTATTTGGTCAGTATCTTTTCCATATTGGTAATAAAATGAAGATTATTCCTGATGAGTTTAAATTTTTTTCCCCCCTCAGGATGTAGAGGTACCATTGCATTTGCTTCGTTACGTGTGTTTGTTTTGTGGGAAAAATGGCCTTTCTCTCATGAAGGATTGCTTTGAATATGGAACTCCTGAAACTTTGCCATTTCTTATAGCACATGCATTTATTACGGTTGTATCGAATGTAAGTATTGTTTGGAATTGGTTTTAATCTTGGGAATAATGTCTAGGGTTTTAATAACATGAATTTTATGTCCAGAAAAAGCAAGTTTCGAGTGGCTTGTACAAGAATTTTTTTTCTGGATTATATTTTGAAAAAAATTGAGTACAGAAGCCTTTATAAAAGATCTTATAATAAAATGGAATTTGTGTAAATAATGAATTTAAGTTAAATAAGTAAATTTATTTATTTATTTTTAAATGTTTTATTTATTTTTGAGAGAGAGGGAGACACAGAATCCAAAGACAGGCTCCAGCTCTGAGCTAGCTTTCGGCACAGAGCCTGATGTGGGACTCACATTCACGAACTGCAAGTTCATGGCTTGAGCAGAAGCCGGACGTTCCACCCACTGAGCCACTCAAGCGCCCCTAAGTTAAATAAGTAAATTTAGACCTTTACTGCTTGTTTGTGGAATATAGAATAGGCAACCATTCATAAAAGTCTTAGGTTGATTTTACTTTCCTTGCCTGTGATTCTGTACTGGGAAGTTTTTGGCCTTTTTAGAGTTTTAGTTACATAGAAGGTAGTTTGCTTAGGGTACTACTACAGTGTGCCTGACTTTCTTCTGTCTTACTAGACCTAGTAACATTTTTCTGAATTTGTAAAGAAGGTAATTATTCTGTGTTGTAAATGTCAGTTACTGTGAAGCACAAGTGTGGAAGCAGAGATACTTTGTTTTATTACACTTTCTTTTTTTGTGCTTCCCAGATACTGAGATTTTTACAGAGTGGTAGTTTGTGGCAATCTGTGTTGGGCAAATCTATTGATGCCATTTTTCCAATAGGATTTGCTCACTTTGTGTCATTCTTGTAATTCTTACAACATTTTAAACTTTTTCATTATATTTGTAATGGCGATCATTGATTACAAATCATTGAAAGCTCATAGGATGGTTAGTATTTTTTAACAGCAAAGAATTTTAATTAAGGTTTGTACATTTTTTTAGGTATACTATTTCACATTTAATAGACTACAGTATAGTATATACACAAATTTTATATGCACTGGAAAACTAAAAAATTAATTTGACTTGCTGTATTGTGACATTAGCTTTGTTGTGGTGGTCTAGAACTGAATCTGCAATATTTCCAAGGTTTTTCCTGTAATGAAATTGAACAGTTTCATAGGCATATTCACCATTTGGTAATTTTATGAGATGTACCTGTTCACATTGTTTACCTGTTTTAAAAAATCACATTGTCTGCTTTTTCCTTACAGATGTATGGAGATTCCTTATGTTTCATATGCAAATCCTTTGTCTCACATACATATATTGCTAGTATCTTCTTCTACTTTATGGTTTGCTTTTCATTCTCCCATGTCTGTTAAGAGCTATTATTTCTCAATCTTAATGGTTTGTAATTTATGAAAAATTCTCCTGTTAGAGTTGTGTTTTCATTTGTGGATGAAAATGTCCTTTCTTAACCTAAGGTCATGAAGTTATGTTCCAGTATTCTGGAAGTTTTATTGTTTTTCTTTCATATTTTGATTACAGCTCAATTTGAATTGATTTTTGTGTATGCTGTGGGTGATCACTTTTAATTTTCTTATAGATAGCCACTGGTTTTAACAATTCAACAAAGACAGTCCTTTCTTCTTTGTTTCCCAGTTTAATTCTTGTTATAAATTAGATTTGTTATGTGCATGGGTCTGGAATTTCTAGCATATTAACATTGGTCTCTTTGCTTAATCACATCATCGTAATTTTTGGAGCTTTGTAACAAGTCTTGCTGTCTAGTAAAGCAAGTTCTACCTGTCATTCCTCTACGTTTTTGTTTGTTTTAGGTGTAATTGATATAGATTATATTAGTTTGAGGTGTAGAATGTAGTAAATATTTGTATATATTGCAAAATGTTTGCTACAATAGGTAGTTAACATCCAACACCATTTATGGTTAACAGAATTTTTTTTCTTGTCCTGAGAACCTTTAAGAACTATTCGAAGTTTCAAGTATGCAATACAATTTTGTTAAGTACAGTCACCATGCTGTACATTACATTATTGTACCCTGTCATTCTTAAAGAATATTTTGTCTCGTCTTGGACCTTTCCATTTGGAATCAACACCTAAGTTCTGCACATAAACCTTTTGGGTTTTCTTGAATATATACATCAATTTAGGGAGAGCTGTCATCTCTGCAGTATTGAGTCTCCTTTTCTATAAATATGGTAAATGTGTTTTAATTTACCTGTTCTTAAATTTCTCTCATTTTAAAATTTCCAAATAGAGGTATTAATGTCTGTTTTAAACAATTACTATTTTTATTACTTTTATTATTACTTAAAGTTTATTTCAAGAGAGAACATGCACACATGAGAGGGGAGGAGGGGTAGAGAGAAAGGGAAGCAGAGAATCCCAAGCATGCTCCATGCTGTTAGCCTGATGTGGGCTTGAACTCAACAGACCACGAGATAATGAGCTGAGCTGAAACCAAGAATCAGATACTTAACCACCTACACGCCTCACTTCTGCCCATTTTTAATTGTGTGTGTATGTTGAGGGTGTAAGGTTTTTTTCTTAAATTTTTAAAATGTTTTTATTTATTTTTGAGAGAGAGAGAGAGATAGACAGACAGACACTCACAGCATGAGCAGGGGAGGATCAGAGAGAGGGAGACACAGAATCTGAAGACAGGCTCCAGGCTCTGTGCTAGCTGTCAGCACAGAGCCCGACGCGGGGCTTGAACCCACGAACCATGAGATCATGACCTGAACTGAAGTTGATGCTTAACAGACTGAGCCATACAGGCGCCCCTATAAGTTCTTTATATATTTTGCTTACTAACTCTTACTTATTTTATTTTTTTAAAATGTTACTTTTTGAGAGAGAGAGACAGAGTGTGAGCAGGGGAGGGGCAGAGAGAGGGGGAGGCACTGAATCTAAAGCAGGCTCCAGGCTCTGAGCTGTCAGCATAGAGCTCGATGTGGGGCTCAAACCCATGAACTGTGAGATTATGACCTGAGCTGAAATCAGATGCTTAATGCACTGAGCCACCTAGGCATCCCTGGATATTAACTCTTTTTCAGATATGTCATTTGTAAATATCATTTCCCACCCAGCAGGTTGCCTTTTTGTTGATTGTTTCTTTGCTGTGCAGGGATTTTTTATTTTGATGAAGTTGTAATAGTTTATTTTTACTTTGGTTTCCTTTGACTCAGGAGACCTAGAAAAATTTAGCTATTGCCAATGTCTGAGAAATTACAGCCTCTGGTTTTATAGGATTTTTATGGTTTCAGATATCTTATTTAGATCCTTAATCCTCTTTGAGTTTATTTTTTGTATGGTGTAAGAAAGTGGTCCGGTTGCATCTAGCTGTCCAGTTTTCACAACACCATTTGCTGAAGACCCCTTTTTCCCTCATTGTATCTTTGTTCCTTGTTTGTCAGATTAATTGACCCTATAATCGTGGGTTCATTTCTAGGCTTTCTGTTCAATTCTATTGATTTATGTGTCTCTTTTTGTGCCAGTACTATATTGTTTTGATCACTACTGCTTTGTAATACAGCTTGAAGTCTGGAATTGTGATAACTCCAGATTTGTTCTTTCTCAAGTTTGCTTTGGCTATTTGAGGTCTTTTGTGATTCCATACAAATTTTGGAATTGTTCTAGTTCTGTGAAAAATGCCATTGATACTTTGTTAGGAATTGCATTAATGTGTAGATTGCTTTGAGCAGTATCAACCCATGAGCATGGAATGTCTTTCCATTACTTTGTGTTATCTTGAATTTATCAGTGCTTTATAGTTTTCAGAGTATAGGTCTTTCACTTCTGATTTATTCTTAGGTGTATTTTATTAATTTTGGTGCAGTTGTAAATAGGATTGTTATTCTTTTCTGTGCTACTTCATTATTAGTGTACAGAAATGCAGTGGGTTTCTGTACATTGATATTGTATCTTGTAATTTTACTTAACTCATTTTTCAGTTCTTTTACCTTTTTGGTGGAGTCTTTAGGGTTCTGTATATGTAGTATCATGTCATCTGCAAATAGAATTTTACTACTTCCTTAACCAACTTTTTATTAAAATTTCTTTTTCTTCCCTGATTGCTAGAAATTTTCTTCCTTCCATCCTTCCTTCCTTTCTCTTTTTCCTTCTTTCTTCTTTCCTTTCTTTTTCTGTTTCATTCTTTCCTTCCTTCTTTTAATGTTTGTTTATATAGTTTGAGAGAGACACAGAGAGGTGTGGGTGGGGGAAATAGGGGAGAGAGAATCTCCGGCTGACTCCATGCTGTTAGCTCAGAACCTAATGCTGGACCTCCCATCTCATGAACCGTGAGATCATGACTAGAGCCAAAATCAAGAGTTGGTTGCTTAACCAACTGAGCCACCCATGTACCCTTGATTGCTAGGATTTCTTACTACTATGTTGAATCAAAGTAGTGAACATGGATATCCTTGTCTTGTTTCTGACCTTAGGGGAAAAATTCTCAGTTTTTCACCACTGAATCTGATGCTGGCTCTGGGTTTTGTTTGTTTGTTTGTTTGTTTAATTTCTTTTAAATGTTTTATTTATTTTTCAGAGTAAGAGCACAAGCGGGAGCAGGGAAGGGAAGGGAGGGACAGAAGATATGAAGTGGGTTCTGCATTGACAGCAGCAAGCCTGATGTGGGGCTCCAACTCACAAACTGTGAGATCATGACCTGGGTTGATGTTGGATGCTCAACCAATTGAGCCACCCAGGTGCCCTCGCAATGGGTTTTTTATATATGGCCTTTAGTGTGTTGATATATATTTCCTCTAGACCTGCTTTGTTTTGAGTTTTTATTATGAATGGATGTTGTAATTTAAAATAGAAGCAGAAAAACTATTTAACAACCATCATATGTTTTTTTACCTCCTTTTTAAAAAAATGTTTATTAATTTAGAGAGAGAGAGAGAGACAGAGTGTGAACAGGAGAGGGGCAGAGAGAGAGGGAGACACAGAATCCGAAGCAGGCTCCAGGCTCTGAGCCGTCAGCACAGAGCCTGACGCGGGGCTCAAACTCTTAGACCGCAAGATCATGACCTGAGCTGAAGCTGTCATCTAACCAACTGAGCCACCCAGGCGCCCTGTTTTTACTTCCTAATGCCATTTGGGCTCTCCTTTAGCTGAGCCCACTGATTTTTAAAATTCCAGGCTTAAGTTTCCCTGGTTTTTGTTTTTTTGTTTTTTTTTTTAAGATTTTTTTTTTTTAATGTTTTATTTTTGATACAGAGAGAGACAGAGCATGAGAGGGGGAGGGGCAGAGAGAGAAGGAGACACAGAACAGGAAGCAGGCTCCAGGCTCTGAGCTAGCTGTCAGCATAGAGCCCGACGCGGGGCTCGAACCCATGAATGTGAGATCTGACCTGAGCTGAAGGCGGAGGCTTAACCGACTGAGCCACCCAGGCGCCCCAAGTTTCCCTGGTTTTAAGAACACCCAGAATTCACCTTCTCTTACTTTCAAAGGCAAATGTGTGAAAGTTAGTTTTTTGCCCTTCTCTGAACCACTGACTCCTTCCCCAACAAGGTTAGCTCTGAGACCATGTCTTTGCCCTTTCTACCTACTTTGATGTGGTATCGTATCTACCTTGATTTGTGGAGTTTTTTTTCTGTCAGCGTTTTGGTTGTTTTCAGGGTTATATATACTGAGGTGTTACCTAGTTATATCTGTGAGACTATATGATCTTAGAGTCTTCCTAATCCATCATTTTCCCACACTTCTCCAAAGTGATATATGTCTTTATTAGATTTTTTAAACATTTATTTATTTTTGAGAGAGTAGATTATAAGCAGAGGAGGGGCAGAGAGAGAGGGACACACAGAATTGGAAGCAGGCTCCAGGCTCTGAGCTAGCTAGCTAGCTGTCAGCCCAGAGCCCAACGTGGGGCTCAAACCCATGAACCGTGAGATCATGACCTGAGCCGAAGTCGGACGCTTAACTGACTGAGCCACCCAGGTGCCCCCTTTATGTGATATTTTATTTGTAAACATCTTCTCCCATTCTGTCAGTTGCCTTTTAGTTGTGTCTATTGGTCCCTTTGCTGTGCAGAAACTTTTTATCTTGAAGTCCCAGTCATTTTTGCTTTTATTTCCTTTGCGGGAGAGAGAGAATCTTAAGTAGGCTCTGTGTGAATGTGGAGACTGATACAAGTTGTCTCATAACTGTGAGATCATGACCTGAGCCAAAATCAAGAGTCATACACTTAACCGACTGGGCCACCCAGGTGCCCCTAATAGGAAAAGTTTTAACCTTTTACTGTTAGTGTATTATTTAATATATAACTTACATAATTTTCTTTGATTTGAGTGGAGTCATATATTCTGTATTTCCAAATTTGTTAATTTGTGTCTCTTGCCTTTACTAAGGCTTAGTATTATAGCTTGTTGTTTGATAATTTGTTTGGCATTTTTTTCTTATGATACTTGAACCATTATTAAAATAAAATCATAAGGTAAGCATATTTAGAAATGGGTTGGAATATCGTGGAGGCAATAGAAAATAAATTATAATTTATTTTATCTTAGATTGGGGTTCCTGCAGTAAGAGCTTAATTCAGTTCAGTAAATAGTTGATGTTTTAATCAATATGTGTGACTCTATAAAATATATTTCCTGTAGATGGATATTGACCTGAAAGAAGGATGGATTTTCTGTTAAAAGCTGAGATGGTTTATTAGAAAGCCAATTTATTGGGCACCTGGCTGGCTCAGTCAATTGAGGATCCAACTTCATCTTGGGTCAGGATCTCACAGCTCATGAGTTTGAGCCCTGCATCCGGCTTTGTGCTGACCACTCAGAGCCTGGAGCCTGCTTCAGATTCTGTGTCTCCCTCTCTCTCTGCCCCTCCCCCGCTCATGCTGTATCTCTCTCCCTCTCAAAAATATTTAAAAATTTTTTTAAAAAAGAAAGTTTATTTATTTATTTAAAAAATTTTTTTTAGCATTTATTTATTTTTGAGAGACAAACAGGGACAGAGCATGAGCAGGTGATGGACACAGAGAGAGAGAGAGAGAGAGAGAGAGAGAGAGAGAGAGAGACAGACACAGAATTCAAAGCAGGCTTCAGACTCTGAGCTGTTAGCGCAGGGCCTGATGTGGGGCTCAAATTCACAAGCTGTGAGATCATGACCTGAGCCGAAATTGGAAGCTTAACCAACTGAGGCACCCACTTGCCCCAGAAAGCTAACTTGATGCTATTGTATTTGGGTTGCTGTCATACAAAGAGGCATATCATACCATGTAGTAAGACGAAATTACTAGGTAAGGTAGGTGGTTCTCCCTTTTCACCAAGAAGATTATGGTCTTTAGATTGATTTTGTGTATATCTAAATAAAGTATATATAGGTTACTTATCTGATTTATGTATAATCCTATTTCTTATTTTATTGTTTTCAAAATGTATAAAATATCTGTAATTTTAGCATCAGGAAAATACTAAGTGCTCTTGTTTGTAATTATAGTGACCTGTATTTTACATATCTATTAATGCATTAATGTCATATTTATGTTTCTTTATAGATTAGAATATGGCTACATATCCCTGCTGTCATGCAGCATATTATCCCTTTTAGGACCTATGTTATTAGGTAAGTTTATAAAATCTTTTCCCCTTCATTACCAATGCAATGTGTTTAAATAGTTGATAACATAGTATAGATTTATATCGTTTGTAAAGTCCCTTGTACTCATATCTTCTAGAGAAAATTTTAATTGACAGTTTAGTGTGTAATATTTTTAGTGCTCATGTAGGCTTATATTTAATGTTTACTTTTTAAAGCAACTTATTTTGGAATTGTTTTTCTTTATTCAAAGATATAAAAATTTTTAAGTACTGTCTACACCCAGCATGGGATTTGAACTCAAAACCCTGAGATCTAGAGTTACATGTTCCACCAACTGATCCAGCGAGCTTCCCCTGGACCTTTTTTGTTTTCTTTTACATGAGTATATAAGGAGATAGATAGTGGTCACATGGTATTCCACAGTATGTAGTCCACAAAGATACACTAAGTATTATGTTCTAGGCATTAGGAATATAGCAGAGAAGAAAGAACTTCTCTTTTTGCGCAGTGTCTGTACCAAGTAAATAAGTAGGTAATAATAATAATAGTTTATCATAAATTCGTATTATAGAATAAAGGAGGAACAAAGGTATATTGAGTCTTCTAGAGGATGGGTCACAATTTTAAATAAGGGGTTTAAAGAAGGTCTCTTTGAGAGGAAAGAGATGACATTTGAGTTTTTAAGTCCAGCCTCACAATGAAGCCTAAGAGAATGGAGAAACAGATTGTGTTGATTAGAATGTGAACTGTTGGGAGTTCTCAGATTGTACTTCTTGGTAATATTGATGAGTTCTTTATACTTTTTCTCATTCACTTGCAAAAATTTGAGTGCCTGTTTTCCCATTACTATTTGAGTTTTTGGAGAAAGCATCAGAAAAAGAATCTCATAGTGGTGACTCCTTTGTCAGGTAATGTGATAGGAACTATGGTCTTTCTGAAAGATAGCATCTAAAGATCATGAATTAGCTAATCAGGTGATAATTGGAAGAACTTCTTCCAGGTAGAAGGAACATAAGGAAGTAAGCTTTGAAGTTGGAATGAATATGACATTCAAGAAAGTAGAAGCATACTGGTGTGGAACATAATGTGTAAGGGGGGAGTAGTTATGATATGAGGTTGAATAAGCAAGGCAGATTATACAGGACCTTAAAGCCATTATAAAGAGTTTGGATTTAATTTTAGCAATGGAAATTGATTGAAGGATGTTAAGCAGGTGAGTTGTGATGATTTTTAGATCACTTTGGGTTTTTTTTTTAATATTTTATTTATTTCTGATATAGAGAGAGACAGAGCTTGAGAGGGGGACGGGCAGAGAGAGAGGGAGACACAGACCGGAAGCAGGTTCCAGGCTCTGAGTTAGCTGTCAGCACAGAGCCTGACGTGGGGCTCGAACCCATGAACGTGAGATCTGACCTGAGCCAAAGTTGGAGGCTTAACCGACTGAGCCACCCAGGGGCCCCTAGATCACTTTGGGTTTTAAGTGGATCATAAATTTGGTGTTGTTGGAGTAGAAGCTAGGAGACCAATTGAAAGGTTATTGCAGTAGTACAGGAAAGAAATGATGGTTACTGGTATTAGGATTTCTTATGGTAATTGTGAAAATTGAATGGAGGTAAGTTAAAATGGACAAGACTGGTGATTCTGGAATTTAAAGGGGTAAGCATCATGGATGACACATAAACCCCCTACCTGAATTTCTCTTTTGTGCTGTGGTTGTCATTCACTGAGATGTGAAGAACTGAGAGAACTTCAAGATTTAATTTTGAGATGCCTGTGGTAAATTGAGAGCATAAGTATATAATTAAGAACAGTATTGTTAATTGAGTTATCAGTATAAAGACCTCAATTATTTAACACTTCATGGGAGTCAATGAGGTCATTTGGGTAGAGAATCTAGAAAGAGAATAGAAGTGTGTTGAGTTGCATGGGTGGCCAGTTGGTTAAGCATCTAAGTCTTGGTTTCAGCTCAGGGTGCGATCGAACCCCAAGTTGGGTTTCTTGCTGATAATGAAGAATCTGCTTAGGATTCATTCTCTCTATCTCTCTCTCTCTCTCTCTCTCTCTCTGCCCTCCTCCTCATTTTCTTTTTCTCTACCTCTCCCCCTCCCTCCCTCTCAAATAAACTTTAAAAATATGTGTTGAGGATGAGGCCTTTGTATCATTGTGCATTTGCTGTGTAAGAACACAATACTCAAATCTTAGTGGCTTAAAATAACAGCCATTTATTATTTCTCACAGTTTTCAACCTTGGTAGTTCTTTTGATCTGAGCTGACTTGGCTGGACCTGCTGCTTTAAGAGTATCGCCTCACTTATATATTCTCTGCTTGGCCAGCTGATTGTTATTGGAAGTGGAGGGAAGTTCATATTCATCTTGCATTGGGGCATCAGCCATATTTCTTTGATCCAGCAGGCTAATCTGGGTTCCTTATTTTGGTGATGGAAAAGTTCCATCAAGAGAGGGCAAGCCAAAGGCTTTTCAAGCTTCTGTTTATGTTTCGTTGATCAAAGCAACTTTCATTGCAAAGTTCAGATTCAAGGGTGAATGTAGATGAAATAGCGAGAATCTAGAGAAAGAGGTGATGCCTCTTTTTTTTTTTTTTTAAATGTTTCTGCATTTTGAAGGAGTGTGATTGAGGGAGTGGCAGAGAGAGGGAGAGAAAGGGAGAATCCCAAGAAGACTCTGTGTTGTCAGTACAGAGCCTGACGTGGGGCTCAATCCCACAAACTGTGAGATCATGAGCTGAGCTGAAACTAGGAGTCAGACGCTTAACCGACTGAGCCCTTCAGGTGCCCCAAACTAGGTGATACCTTTTGATAGGAAGAGTGGCAGTATTGCATTGCAGAGGCCTCTGTATATAGTGATGGGAATAGTTGGGGCCATTTTGTAATCCATTACAAAGCTTGAAGAACTCTAATGTAGAAAGGTTGGATAGAGAGGGAGGAACCAACCAACAGAATAGGCAGGACCTGAGGAAAACCAGTGGTTTGTGATATCTGGAAGCCAAATAAGAAAATGTTTAATATGCATGCATTTTAAAGAATTTTGGCTGTGTGGGGAGTAGATGAACTAATTTATATGAAAGTAGGTGAAATATATTAAAACAGGAGCTATATACATGAAAGGTATGAGAGATTAATAAAGCTTTATCAGAGATGCAGAATCCAATATTAAATATCTTGGCTCTTGGCAGTTTCTGATTCAAGTTGGACTCTGCAAAGAACATACTACCTCAGGTCACAATCTTTGAAGCAGCACTTAGAAATAATGTAATTGGGAATGTTAATCCCAGGATGCCAGGTTCTACTTTACTAAACATTTTGGAGGTATGGAACAAAGGAATATTACTGAATTATTAAAGGATCTTTAGAAATATTTTACAGGTTTTTATGTATGTTTTATTTCTGAATCATTTAAGGTATTTATGCAAGCTCTCTGATCAGGAGTTAAGACAGAGTGCGGCTCGCAACATGGCTGACTTAATGTGGAGCACAGTGAAAGAACCATTGGATACAACATTATGCTTTGATAAAGAAAGCTTAGATCTTGCATTTAAGTACTTTATGTCACCAACTTTGACTATGAGGTTGGCTGGACTAAGTCAGATAACGGTAAGCTATACTTGTTCATTTGGGGTCATTTTTTTATTTGCCTTCTGTGCTTCATCACCACCACCACCATCACCACAACCATCGTTCTCCTCCTCCTCCTCCTCCTCCTCCTCCTCCTCCTTATCCCTACTATTTGTGGAGCACTTTGTGTCAGGCAATGTGCTCGGTGTTTTAAATATATTACTTTGTATGGTCTGTATAAATAATTTCACTACTTTCCCTATTTTAAATATGATGAAACTGAAGCTTAGAATTACAAGGATTTATACTTTAGGTCATCTTTCTTTTCTTTCTCTCCTTTCTTTTTTTTCTTTTATTTTCCATGCAAAAGCCAGAGATCATTGGGCCATAGGCCAAATTTGATTGACAGAGATCTTTTTCAAATTGGACAGTAGCAAATAATGTTTTAAATAGGGAGAAATATGTATTAGTGTCTTGAGGATGAGATGAGAAGGAAGACCTGATACCATGAGTGTGTTCTCATTATAACAACAACAACAACATATTATGCTAATACATAATAGTAATTTGCTAGAGCTAAGCAATTAACTGGATTCTTTAGAATGGATATGCTTTTTCAGATTTACCAAGGTTTTCATGAGCTTTACTCCTTTGTATTTCCTGCCTGTTTTATTCGGAATTATAACCACATTTTACCCACGTATTGGGCTTTGTAAATATAGAAAATACTTGTTGACATTTTTCTAAATTAAATCTGAAATGTTTATTTATTGAGGGAGCCTTCCTGAAATTTTATGTCAGTAGTGACATATTACTTGACACCTAGTATTAGTTTTTTAAAAATTTTTCCCCTATTTAGCTTTGTTCTCTCATTTTCTCTCATGTACTAAGTGGAATAAAGCATGGGTATTACATGTAGAATGAATTTTTTTACTATTTCATTATGATAAAGGAACTAACCAAATAAATTGTTATGGGTGTGAATATGGTTATCTTATGTTTTATAATTTTGATTTGGTTACTGACTGATTTATACATAAGCATGTTTTTTGACATTGGTGACATTAGAAAAATTTTGTAAAAAGGAACTTTTCTCTAATTATAGAATCAACTTCACACCTTCAATGATGTATGCAATAATGAATCCTTGGTATCAGACACAGAAACGTAAGTAGGAGCATCAGTTTATATATAAGTATATTAACTTCTTGTGCAACTGCTTCTATGGTAGATATAATTGTGACTATTAGGTTTGCAGTGTTCACTAGAAATTCTTTGCCTTGTGACTTCATTAATAAGTTTTCAGAACAATATATTGAAACAGTTCTCTGTTTTTTAAAAGGATATACCAACACATAGTTTTAGTGTCACAAAATGCAGAAGTATACCACTTATAAAGGAAAATTTAGTAATAAAGAATATGGGGGGCACCTGGGTGGTTCAGTCAGTTAAGCATCTGATTCTTGGTTTTGCCTCGGGTCATATTCTCACAATTGTGATATTGAGCCCCACATTGGTGACAGTGTGGAACCTACTTGGGATATATCCCCCCCCCCCCCCCACCTCTCTCTTCCCTCCCCCACTCTCTTGCTCATGGTGTGTCTGTCTGTCTGTCTGTCTCTCTCCTCCCCTCCCCCACTCCCTTGCTCATGGTGTGTCTGTCTCTCTTTCTCTCTCAAAATAAATAAACATTAAAAACAAAAAAAATATGGTACTGATAATTTTCAGAAAGCACACTTTATGCAGATAAAGGGAAGGCCTCATTCAACACATTTTGTGGGGAAAAACCAAGTTAATGATGCTCATGTATGAAAAGAAGTAGTTGTATAGCTTAGTGCTTTTCAGTATCTTAGAAGTACTTATTTATTCCAGTATTCCATTTAGGTATTTGTCCAGTATACAACTCCATCAAAAAAATTTTTTTAACGTTTATTTATTTTGAGAGAAAGAGAAAGAATGTGGGCAGGAGAGGGGCAGAAAGATAGGGAGACACAATCTGAAGCAGGCTTCAGGCTCAGATGTTAGCACAGAACCTGAAGCAGGATTCAGACTCACGAGCAGTGAGATCATGAACTGAGCTGAAGTCAGACACTCAACTAACTGAGCCGTCTGGGTGCCCTGTACAAATTCATTTTAAAATCTCAATTGAGTAGTAATCTCTTTTGCTTGAAAAGACCTGTATAGTTATAAGGTGTTAGAAAATTCATAATTTATATGAATGACTCATGTTTTTGCTTTACCAGTAACTTTTATGCATTGATTTTAGTTCTGCCCTATGGAATTAATCTCAGTTGAACTGAACCCTTTATGAATTTGAAAACCAGAGATGACGTTTGTTGACTTTTCTTTTTCTCCAGGCTAAAGAGTTCTTAATCTTCCAACATGATAGGGTGTTTAGATTTATTGCCAGACCACTCTTTGATCTCTGGCAACGTTCTTTGTCAGTTATCCCCTTAAAGTAATGTTGCCTAGAATTGGTCATAGCTTTATAAATTCTGGGTCATATTAGAAGTACTATTTCCCACTGTCAGGATGTTATATCGATTATATCCAGTAGTAAAACTACACCTTTGGATTTAAACCCCTTAGTTTGTCCTTCTGCCACCTCTCTACTTCATAAGACAGCCTGGGAGAATGTTAAATTTGCCAATGCAGTAATCATCCCCCACCTCTGCCAAAAGAAAAAAAAAAATCTTAAGAATCATCAGGGCAGTAACTTGACATGTCCATACAAGCTAGATCCTTATGTTGCTAAAACAGTGCACAGAGAATAAGGAGTTCCATTTAAAAAAGTATAAGGAATATATGTCCTAAAGACATGATTAAGAAAAGAGGGAGGAGAGTCAATTTTGAACAATAGTGGGTAGAAATAGTTAAAATTGGGAAAAGAAGGGTTCTTACAATGTAGGAAAATTGGAACAGATAGAAAAAAGGCGATTAATATTGTTGCAGCCTGTGAGTTGTGTCTCACCTTTTCTGCAGATTTATTAAAGTATATATACTGTACCTATCATAAAATTCATCTGTGTTTACCATGAATTTTAGGAAATTGACAGGGTTGTATGAATATGATCACAATTCAATTTTAGAACATTTCCCTCACTTCAGAAAAACCCCTTTTGTTAATTTGTAGTCAGTTCCTAATCTTATTCTTAGCCCCATTAATATACTATTTATTTATTTATTTATTTAAGTTTATTTATTTTTATTTTGAGAGAGACGAATACTCAGCACAAGTTGGGCAAGAGAGAGAGATTGATCCCAAGCATACTCTGCACTGTCAGTGCCAGGCTAGATACGGGGCTCGAGCTCAAGAACTGTGAGAACATGATCTGAGTGGAAATCAAGAGAACCAAATTAAAAAAAACAAAAAACAAAAAACACTGAGAGATCATTGTAGTACCAAAATGAAATCCATGTCTGTTTTTCTAGAGCGAGTAGGGTTGAGGAAAGGATACTACTGGTCTATGATGGCATTTTTACATGAGGGAAAAAATCTTCCTGTGTGGCCTTTACTGACGTGGGAACTTAAAAACAGATTTTTGTTCTGTGAAGTATCTGTCTATGAGTTCTTCATATGGATTAATTATGTCAGAGTTTCATTTAATTAAGCCCACGGTTGCCGTCTTCCTATCAGAGTCAGGTGGCAAGTCACATCATTGTACTGAGTCATGCTTCTAAAGAGAACCCACTTTAGAATGCACTTGATATTAATGATATGTTCTTTTTACCCATTAAAGTGGCAGGTGACAGTAATTTAAATAAGGATTCAAGGGTTCAGTATTAGCTAATGTAGTCCATTGCTTTTTATAGACTAAAACTGCTATGGAGAGTAACAGGAATTGGCTGTATTGTTTGTTTTCTTCTCCTGTTCTTTCTTTTGCTTTTTATTTCATGTATTTTGAGGGTTGTGGTTTGTTTTGTTTTCTTTTTAGTTCCTTATTTGTTTATCATTTCATTCTTTTATTGTGTAAAATATCCTACTTTGCCTCTTTAAAACATTTTTTTGGCTTCGGGGCTCCTGGGTGGCTTACTTAAGCGTCCAACTTTGGCTCAGGTCATGGTCTCACCGTTCATGGGTTTGAGCCCTACCTCAGATCCTCTGTCTCTGTCTGTCTCTCTGTCTCTTTCCTGTTCCTGTGCTCACTCACTCTCTCAAAAATAAACATTAAAAAACAATCCCCATATTTTTGGCTTAACGTTTATTTTATCTGATGTTATTATAGCCACTGCAACTTTATTGTTCTCATGGTATATCTTTTTCCATGTTCTTCACTTTCAGTTTGTTTGGTTGTTTTTGTTTTTTTGAGAGAGAGAGAGAGAGGGAGTGAGAACACAAAAGAAGGAGAGGGGCAGAGGGGGGAGAGAAAGAGACTCCTAAGTAGGCTCCATGCTTAGCACAGAGCCCGACATAGGGCTCCATCACATGGCCCTGGGATCATGACTGGGGCCAAAATCCAGAGTTGGACCCTCAACTAATTGAGCCACATAGGTGATCCTGTTAGTGTTTTTGGATCTAAAATATGTATCTTAGCATATAGTTGGATTTAACTGCCCTCACCACCCCACCCAATCTATTCTCATAATCTCTGTGCCCCACACCATCCCCCCCCCCCCCCCCGGCTTTTTTTTTTTTTTTTTTTAAAGTAGGCTCTATCTCCAATTTGGGGCTTAAACTCAACAACCCTGAGATCAAGAGTTCCATGTTCTACAGACTGAGCCAGCCAGGTGCTCTAATCTCTGCCTTTTGATTGGAATATTTAATCCATTTACTATTAATGTCATTGTGTAGTTAGATTTACATATGCTGTTTTGCTATTGGTTTTCTGTATGCCTTCTGTTTTGATTTTCTATTTCTCCTTTGTTGCTTTTATTCTAGTATGCCATTTTAAATCCATTGATTTTTTTTTCAATACCTCAAAAATTACTTTTTAGTGGCTGCATTGGGGTTATCATATCATATTAGTTACTTACTGTCTTCTTCCAGTTAGTAATAATGGAATTTTAGTAAAATATGGAAACATTGTTCTAGTATAGCTCTGTTCCTCTGTTTCTGATAAGAAGTTAGCTGTCATTCTTACTGTGGTTCCCTTGTACACATATATTTCATTTTCTTTGGCCACTTTCAAGATTTGCTCCTCATCTTTGGCTTTTAACAATTTGATTATGGTGATCCTTGTGGATCTCCTTGTGTGTGTCTTAGTTGGAGTTTCCTGGATGTAGATGAACATTTTTCATCAAAGTAGGATATTTTGGCCATAATTTCTTCATTTTTTTTCTTTCTTCTATTCCTTCTGTGAGACCAGTTATATGTAATTTTCCAGAGCCCTGAAAAGCTGTTACTGATAATGTTTAGTTTTGTACCTGGCTCAGTTATAGTTGCAATTCGGAATAATTAGAAAAGTCCCTGGGTCTCCTTAGACATAAATGATTTTTTAAATTTAATTCTGTGGATAAACAAGAAAAGAAATTATTTCACCTTTTCAGTTTTTCTATGTAATTCATGTGGATGGAGCACTTTGGGAACTCTTATGGCAAGTTCTATTTTGAAACCTGTTTTCTTCCACTCAAAATATACCTATCGCTACTATTTTGTTCTTTTAAATAATTTTAAAATGTATCTTTATTTGAGAAAACATGATTGGGGGAGAGGCAGAGAGAGAATTCCAGGATTCTGTGTTGATGGTGGAAAGCCCAGCATGAGACTTGATCTCACAAACTGAGATGGTGACCTGAGCTGAAACCAAGAGTCAGTCACTTAATCAGCTGAGCCATCCAGGCACACCTACTTTCTTCTTTTTCTTTTTAAATGTTTTAAATTTCTTATTTTGAGAGACAGCGTGAGTGTGGGAGAGGCGGGGGAGAGGGGGCAGAGAATCTGAAGGGGGCTCTGCACTGACAGCAGTGAGCCTAATGTGTGGCTTGAACTCACAAATCACGATATTGTGACATGAGCCAAAGTCAGACACGTGATCGAGACACCCAGGCACCCTACTACTTTTTCATTAAATGTTCTGTAATAGCCATTTAAAAAATGTTTTTGAAGAAACAGGTAATCAGAAGAAGCCTGTTATCAAAAAAATTGAATGAAGATTACTGACTTTTCAAAAGAAAGCACAAGGCCCAGATGTCGTCGCTTGTGAATGCTTCCAAATATTTAAGTAAGAAATTTAAGGGGTGCCAGCATTACTCAGTCTGTTAAGCAACTGATTTTAGCTCAGGTCATGATCTTGTGGTCCATGAGTTCAAGCCCATTTTGGGCTCTGTGCTGACAGCTCAGAGCCTGGAGCCTACTTCAGATTCTGTGTCTCCCTCTCCCTGGCTCATGTGCTGTCTCTCAGAAATAAATAAACATTAAAAAATTTTTTTTAATTAAAAAATTTAAGGAAGAAATTACCCTAGAGGTGACTGGGTGGGTCAGTTGGTTATAAGCATCTGAATCTTGTTTTTTGGCTTAGGTCATGATCTCATGATTGTGAGTTCAAGCTCATTGTTGGGCTCTGTGCTAGGTGTGGAGCCTGCTTCCTACTTGAGATTGTCTCTCTCCCTCAGCTTTGGGACCTCCTCTGCTTATATGTGTGTGTGTGCATGTGCTCTGTCTCTTAAAAAAAAAAATAAATAAATAAAAAAAGAACCTGCCCCCCATATCAAAACCTAAGGTAGGTAAAAACTACAGACCAGTATTTCTCATGGACATAAATGTAGAAATCTGTGTAAAATATTAACAAATCAAATCTATCAATGTACAAAAAAAATTAGCATGCCGCAACCAAGTGAGTTTTACCCTGGGTGTACAAGTCAGGTTCATTTCACATCAACAGACTAAAGAAAAATCTCATGATCATATGAATATATAAAGAAAAGCATTTGACAAAATTGAATACTTAAGATTCTCAGCAAATTAGGAATAGAGAACTTACTCAGCTTGGTAAGGAACATTTACAAAAAACCACAGGTAACATTGTATTAATAGTGAGGAACTCAAAGCTTTCCACTAAAATCAGGAAAAAGGAAAGTCTGTTCTCTCACCACTCTTTCAGCATTCTACTCAAAATCCTACCTAGTGTAGTAGGGCAAGGAAAGGGAATAAAATGTATATATATATTGGGAAGGAAAAAATTGGTCTTTGATTGGTGATGACATGATCTTCTGTGTAGGAAATCTGAAAGAATTGATTGACTCACAGAACCTAGTGAGCAAAGCACAGTAAGGATGCAGGATACAAAGTTAGTAAAGAAAACCCCATTGCTTTTCTGTATATTAGCACTGAACACATGAAATTTGAAATTTAAAATATAATTCCATTTACATTAGCAACACAACATATGAAATACTTAGGTATAGATCCTGTTCATATTTTATTAGATTTATGTGAGGAAAATTACAAAACTTCGATGAAAGTTACCAAAGAACTAAATAAATGGAGAGATACTCCATGTTTATACATAGAACATGTAAAATGTAAAGATAACAGTTCTTCTCAGCTTGATCTATAGATTCAGTGAAACCTGTCATAATCCCAGCAGGTTATGTTGTGGATATCAACAAAATGACTCTAAAGTTTATATAGAGAGACAAAAGACCCCTAATTGCTAAGATAATATTGAAAGGAAAAGAACAAAGTTGGAGGACTGATGCTACCCACCTTCAAGACTTATTGTAACATTGCAGTCATCAATACAGTGTGGTATTGGTGACAAATAGATGAATGGAACAGAATTCAGAGCCCAGAAATAAACCATATAATCCACTGACAGAGGAGCAAAGGCAGTATCATGGAGCAAAGATGGTCTTTCCAACAAATGGCACTGAAACAATTGGACAACCATGTGCAAAAGAAAGAATCTAGACACAGACCTCATACACTCCTCAAAAATTAAAATGTGTCACACATATAAACATAAAATACAAAATTATGAAATTCCTAGAAGATAGGAGAAAACCTAGATGACCTTGAGTATCGCAGTGACCTTTTGGTTATAACACTATGATCCATGAAAGAATTGATAAGGTGGAGTTTATTAAAATTAAGAACTTGTGCTCTGTGAAAGATAATGTAGAGAGAATGAGAAGACAGCCACAAACTAGAAAAAATTCGCAAAAGACTTGTCTGATAAAGGACTGTTATCCGAAATATTCGGAGAATCTTGAAAAGTAACAGTAATTACATGGGCACTCTGATTAATAAATATACCAAAGACTTTATCAGCCATCTAGCTTAAATCAGAAGATACAGAGATGACAAATGCACACATGAGTAGATGCCCTATATCCTCTTTCATGAGGCAAATGCAAATTAAATTATCAGTGAGATTCTACTGCATATCTCTTAAAACTTTAAGTCAAAATTTAGAGTACTGTTAATGCCAAATGCTAACAAGGTTTTGGAGTAACAAGAACTCTAATCTGTTGCTGGTGGGAGTGCATTTCACTTTGACAGGCAGTTTGGTAGTTTCTTATAAAACTCAACTAGCAGTTGTTTTCCTTGATATTGACCCAGAGGAGTTGAAAACTTATGTCTGCACAAAAACCTGCATGTAGATGTTTATATTAGGTTTAGTCATAATTACTGAACTAGAATAAATCAATGGGATATTGCTAAATGAAACAAAATGGAGAAGTCTTATGCTGGGTGAAAGAGGCCAGATTTTAAAAAATTACATATCTTTTTTTATACATAAAATTCTAGAAATGAAAATTATAATAAAGCAGATCATGAGGAGTGTGGTTGTGGGGGCTGGAGAAGGGTTGAATGACAGAGGGGCATACAGAAAGTTTTTGGGTTAATGTATTTGTTTATTGTCTTGATGGTGGTGATGAATTCATAGATGTATATACTTAAGCTTAAATTCATGAAACTGTATACTTTAAATGTCTTCAGTGCATTATATGTCATGTATATCTCAAAGGTATAAAAGACAATTCACTGATAAACTATCATACTACCTTGTTGGTAGAACTAATATAATAGTTTAACTTCTATTCTAAAGGAGACTTGATGGCTCTTAAAAACTGAGGGGTGCCTGGGTGGCTCAGTTGATTAAACATCCAACTCTTGATTTCAACTCAGGTCATGATCTCGCAGTCCTGAGATTCAGCCTCTCATCGGGCTCTGTGCTGAGCATGGAGCTTGCTTGGGATTCTCTCTCTTCCCCTCTACCCTCCATCTGCCTCTCTCCCCCACTCTTGTGCTTGCTCTCTCGCTCTCTCAATAAATAAACATTTAAAAAATGAAGAGTAATCTAGAACTGTTGTAAAATGTCTGTGGTTTGTAATGAAGAATGAGATTTTGGTAAATGTAATTTATTCTGAATGATCAATTGATATATTTAAGGAACAGTGAGGTTTATTAATATCAGGCCAGAGATAATCAGTTGGCTTTTAGATCACTTTTTTCTTTTTTTTACCCTTTTGGTAACCTATTTCCTGATGTTATCTTACTGTAGAGGGCATATTAGGAAACCTTTGAATGTTTGAGTGCCTACTATGGAAATTAAAAAGTGGAAGTTAAGTCTTTGAGTAAGAAAATACTTATTGTAATGCTTGCTATTTCCACCTGTGTAACTGGTTTGAGCTATTATGTTTTTAGGTTTATTTTGCTTGTTTATAAATTCAGGCAGTATTATCATTTCTTTTATTTTAGTTTTTCTTTGTGGTACTCTAACCAGTTAATTGTATATAATCACTTCTTTATAATTTGTATGTGAACAAATTGAGGGTTTGTGGGGTGCTTGGCTGGCTCAGGCAGTGGAGCCTGTGACTCTTGATCTCAGGGTTATGAGTTCAGGCCCCACACTCATAATCTCAAGGTTATGAGTCAACAAAAAAAAAACAACCATAAACTCATCTTTAAAAAAGTTAGGTGTTCAACTGTATCTGCTTTTTAGACTTGGGAAAGAATGATGTTAATAATTTTTTAATATACTATTTTTATTATTTGACTTTAGGTCCATTGCAAAAGAACTTGCAGACTGGCTTATAAGCAACAATGTGGTAGAGCATATATTTGGACCAAATTTACATATTGAGGTTTGTGGACAATTACATGACTTCTCTACTTTACTTAGAGAAGAATACTTTAGAAAGTTGACTATAATAAGGTTTTTTTCCTCCCCCAGATTATCAAACAGTGCCAAGTGATTTTGAACTTTTTGGCAGCGGAAGGGAGACTGAGTACTCAGCATATTGATTGCATTTGGGCTGCAGCACAGGTAATAATATTAACAGCTCACATTTATTAAGTGCTTCTTTATTGCTTGTTCTAAGTGTTTTATTCCCCTAAGAGGTACGTTCTCTTATTCCCATTTTATAGCTAAAGAAACAGAGACACAGGAGTGTCTGGTTGGCTTAGTCGGTAAAGCGTCCAGCTTTGGCTCAGGTCATGATCTCACAGTTCATGGGTTTGAGCCCCACATCAGGCTCTGTGCTGTTAGCACAGAGCCTGGAGCCTGCTTCAGATTCTGTATCTCCCTCTCTCTCTGACCCTCCTCTGTTCATGCTGTTTCTCTCTGTCTCTCCAAAATAAATAAACATTTTTAAAAAATTAAGAAACAGACACAGAGAAAGTTGGGCATGGAATCTATGGAGTCTGGCTTCAGAGTCTATGTCTTACGATATTATCAAGAGATTTGAAGGAAATGAGTGCCTTTTGGAGGTTCTTCATGAAACCATCTTAGTTTATTAAGAGACATTTGCCTATTATTTTTGTTAATACAGTAAATCCTTCCGTATGTTCTATTGGTAGTTTATTACACTGATTTCCTTTTTAATTAATTTTTTTCAATAGGCATATATCAGCATGGTTCAGAATCCAAAAATTAATAGTAGAATGTATGTGGTGTCTTCCTCTCCTCTTGTCCCTATTTCCTAGGCATGTAGTTCGTAGCTTCTCAGGTGCATCATAGATTTTCTGTGTAAATAGCTAATTGTAAGCTTTTTTCTTTTTTGTCACCTTTATTACACTTGTTGCATACTAAATGGACTTGGCTTTTTTCACTTAATTTATCCTGAAGATAATTGCATATCAATATATAAAACCATTTTTTAAAGAGGACATGGTATTTATATGCATGTATGATGATAATTCATTTAACCAATTCTTGTTCATAGGTATTATTTTTCCCATTCTTTTCTATTATAAACAGTGCTAAAATCCATAAGTTCTAACATACTCATTTCATTCTTGTGTAAAATTATTTTGTAGATAAATCTTTTAAGTAGGATTTTTAGGTTAAAGCATCTCTGTGGTTCACTTGTACATGATAGTGTGATAAGGCCTCTTTTCCCTCATCTTCCTAAATACGTTGTGTCCTTACACTTGGTGTTTGCTAAACTGATGGGTGAAAAGTGGTATCATTGCTATTTTAAGTTTGCATTTAGTTTATATGAAGCACATTGCAAGTCTTGTGTTTAAGAGCCACTTTTGTTTCCTATACTGGGAATGTACATTGAAATTCTTTGCCACGTAGTAATGATTTTCTTGTTCTTTTTTGTAGGAGACTTTTACGTATTAGTGACATTGGACTTGTGTCTATGTTAAGAGTTATGAATGTATTCTACTTTGATTTTTTTCCCCCTTGGTTAAGGTGGTTTTTGCTGTTCAGTTTCAAATTTGTGGTTTTCAAACTTGTGGTTTAATTTTTTTTATTGCTTGTGGATTTTGTCTTATGGTTTGAAATACCTTTCCACTCCAAGGTTATAAGAAAATTCTCCTTTAGTTCCTTCCTGTACATTTTGTTTCAATTTTATATTTTAGTCTTTTATTGAGTTAGAAATTTTCCTGGTTCAAGGTGTCCTGCATCTTAACTTTTTACCCCATTTTTTTCTGATGCAGTTGTCCCCTTTCCACTTATTCAGTAATTCTTTTTTCCTTACTGAACTGAGATACCAGTTTTATTTTTTCTGGAGTCTGTAGACTGACCAACAGTATATCTAGTCATGGTCAGTATACCATGGATTAGTAAATTTAAGGCTTTTGGGCCAGCCACTTCATTTTGTAAATAAAGCTTTTTTGCACCATAACCTTGTCGATTCTTATGCCTGTTGCCTGTGGCTGCTTCTGTATCGTAGTGGTAGAGTGCAGTAGCAGAGACCTTATCTCTTGAATTCTTAAACTATTTACTCTCTGGTCCTTCAAGAAAACATTTGCTGATCTTACGATTATACGAATGTCTTTATTTTTTTATTTTTAATTTTTATGGTAATATTCATGTCTGGCAGGTCTGGTTCTTTTTATGTATTTTTTCATGTAAATTTTAGCATTCTTTTAAAAAATATTGTCATATTAATTGTAATAATTGATTTGAAAAGAATTGAAATGGTCTTCCTACTCAATGCCTGCACTATTCTCTTTCAAAATCAACGTTATTTGAATGTTTTTCAAAATTTTAAAGCTATTTGTGTATAAATTTTATTTTGTGTGAAGCTTATTCTTAGGAATTTAAGTTGTATTTGTTAATGCTATCATAATAGCCATTTCTCCCATTATACTTGATTTTGTCCATTTCCTTCCTTTAGATTAGATGATTACTGCATATATTCATAAACTTTTTATATAAAGATTTTCAAATTCGATAAATGTATGCCTTGAGACCTTAGTTAATTCTTAGATGGGTGGTAATTTTTCAACACTGTTTTTTGCTTTCCATGTTTAATATATATTTATATATTACTATAATTTCAGTAAGTTAATGAAGCACTTTCCATTTCAGAATAAAGGAAGCTTTTCTTTCATAATTTTCTGAAATTATTACTCATTTAGTAGTTATAAAATTTTTATTTTATTCACAGCAAGAGTAGGAAAATATGAGAACAATGATACATTAAGTAATACAGAATAAATAGCTAGGAATAGGGGAGCATTATTCTTCATTGAAACTCAAATTTATCAAATTGATAACTAATAATGTCGTCTGTTAAATGTTTTGCATTCTTCCCTAGCAAAAATTTGAAGTAGTAAGGGAATAATTAAAAACCATGGCATAATCTGTGATACAGTTTGAAAAACCTAAAATATTTATAAAAGGTTGACAAGAGATAAGTGTATCTTAAGGGTTACTTTAATAGGGTATTTTTGTGTTTGTTACTGCTTTGCTTTTGAATCTACCACAAATTTAGAATGATCTTGAGATTTTAAAATTTGAGCACTATTTTAAAGTGTCTAGGACTGGTTAGTTTCATTGTCTTACCTGATGTTTTTTCAACCCATCTAGAGTAGGTTTTTGACATCACTTTGCTCACCTCAGACAGACTGACCCGCTCCCCTCACCACCCCCCCACACTCACTCTTCACCCATAGTAATTAGATTGGCTGCTGCTCTTTTCATTGTTTGTATCGTAACTCTTATATTGGAATCCAAGGAGAAAATAGACATAGGTGACAAATGGATTGAAATAGAAGAGTTTACAAATATTTGAAAAATGTTTATCTTTGTAATTAAATATAAGCTCAAATAATGTAATAGCATTTTCATGTATTGGCTAATTCCCATTATGTTTTTTTTTTCCTTGAGTAACCATTATGTTTAATAATGCACTGTATTGACCAGATTGTGGCACAACTTCTAGAAAGCAGTACAGAGTTCTATTTCTAGTAATTGGTTCTGTATACAAATACATGAAGATGTTTATTGCAGCATCGACTGTGGTAACACATAAGGAATGTTTGTTACTGTTTGTTACTGGACTACTTAGATAAGTTGTGAGAAATTCATGTATTAGAATGCTGTGTATCCATGAGAAGGACTGAAGTAGTTGTATTATGCTCATGTGGAATAATATGTAAGAAATAGTTTCACTGAGTATCGCATAGGTAATAGATCTTTTATCGAGAGAAGATCTCAAGTACCCATTGTATTCTCCCAGTGTGTATTTAAACAGTTACATATACTTTTTACTTGTAAATGACTGGAACAAGACATTTTAATAGGTTTGCTTTTGGGGAAGTTGCCCGGGATGGATGGGGAACTTCCTTCTTATTGTCTATGCCTATGTAAACGTTGAAACTTTTCCATGTGTATATTAGTTTTTCAGTAAATACAAAGACTAATATATAAAGATAAAGCAAATGTTTTGGCATTTAAGTGACTCTCTACCAATTAAAGTTACTGTTTTGGTTTGGCTTAGTTAAACTCTACACACCCTTCCACTGTAAAATGTTTTAGTCATAGGACATCAAAAAAAAATGCTTGAGAATCTTTGTACTCTATTGGAATTTATTGTTAAATGCTTTCCAAATTTGAAGAATGGTTGTATAAATACATGTAACTTATTAATATAATGATTTTATCTTAAAATGGAGCTGATTTTTGTGGGTAGATTTTTGTGTCAGTGACAAAAGTCAGATTCTTTAGAATTTAAAAGGACTTAAATATCTGATTGAGATGTGCATTACCCATAATTGTCATTAGATTCTCAAAAGGATTAGTGATGGCCAATTTTATTTTTTTTAATTTTTTAACTTTATTTTGAGAGAGAGAGTACATACACATGTGAGTGGGGGAGGAGCAGAAAGGGAAGGGAGAAAGGATCCCAAACAGGCTCTGCAGTGTCAGCATAGAGCCTGATGCAGGACTCATACATGAACCGCAAGATCCTGAGCTGAAATCAAGAGTTGGTCACTTAATCAACTGAGCCACCCAGGAGCCCTATTTGTAATGATTGATTTTAGAAATGCTGATCTATATTCGAGTGGTTATTAGTTTCTGCATGTGTACATGTATACACGTTTAGATTACTGCTTTATGAGACATTGTATCTATATATATTACTAGCATGTGAAGTTATGAGTATACTTGAGTAATAATGTGGGTACTGAAATGTCCTTCTGTGTTATATCTTAGGATTTGAATTCTGTTTCTTCCTGCCTTTTTAGAAGCTCTTAACATGAGCTTTGTTCTTTTTGTATGTTGTTGGATGTCTTCACATATAAGACTTTTTTTATCCATTCATATTTAAGAAAGATGACTAGGTAAGTGGTCTAGATAGTCTTGGATGTTGTGAAATATTTTTTCATCAGAGCTGTCTAAATGGGACTCCTGTTTTCGACATTTTCTAGGATAGCAATGGTAAAACAACTTGCACTTTCCTCATTTGAGTCACTAGGCTTTCTGCTTGTGGAATTTCAAAAAAAGTGGTTTTTTTTGACATTTATATATTTTTGAGAGACAGGGAGTGAGAACGGGAGGAGGAAAGAGAGAGAGAGAGAGGGAGACACTGAATCTGAAGCAGGCTCCAGGCTCTGAGCTATCAGCACAGAGCCTGATGTGAGGCTCAAACCCACAATCCGTGAAATCCTGACCTGAGCTAAAGTTGGACATTTAACTGACTGAGCCACCCAGGCACTCCTTTGTTTGTGGAATTTCTAAAAGAGAGGGTGAAAAGGGATATCAGTATCTGTGCTTAAAAGATGTGGCTTCATATAATTTTTATCCAGGGAAGAGCCCTGGTGGGTGAATAGAATAAATTGGCTGTTAGTATTTTTCTGATTCATTGATGGCTAACAAAATTATTCTTTAAGAATATTCATTGAAATCCTGTGTTTTCATCTCCATACTTCTTGCTGCTTTGCACTTGTGTTTGACTGAATATAAGACACTAAAATTTCCCTCAGAACTTTGTAATAGAGGTGAATTGTAGTTCATTGTTTCCTCAATGAATAGATTTTATTTTTATTATTATTGCTTTTTTTTTGGTAATCTGTTATGAAGATAGGTATATACCTTCAGTTTTTAAAGTTTCTTTCTTGGGGCGTCTGGGTGGCTCAGCTGGTTTAAGCGTCTGACTTCAGCTCAGGTCATGATCTCACAGTTTGTGGGTTTGAGCCCCGCATCGGACTCTGTGCTAACAGCTAGCTCAGAGCCTGGAGCCTGTTTCGGTTTCTGTGTCTCCACCTCTCTCTGATCCTCCCCTGCTAGCGTGGTCTCTGTCTCTCAAAAATAAAAAAAAAATTAAAAAAATAAATAAAGTTTCTTTCTTTTCCTTTCCTTCCCCCCCTTTTTTAAAGTAATTTTACACACATTGTGGGCCACAAATTCAACACCCTAATCCAACTGAACCAACCAGGTGCCTCTATACCCCCATTTCTTGTTGGCAGAATTCTTCTCTTAGGCAGTTTTTCAGGTATTAAGTAATCCATGATGGTTGGTTGGTTTATTTTGGTAGCAAGAGTGTTCCTGAGCAGAGAAAGGGTAATATATATATTTGTGGCCCATAAACATAAAACTTACCATTTGTAACTGTATAGTTCAGTGGCATTAAATTTTATAAATTTTTTTTAACATTTATTTATTTTTGAGAGACAGAGACAGATCATGAGCAGGGGAGGGGCAGAGAGAGAGGGAGAAATAATAACTGTTAGGTTTTCCCTACCCTCAGCCCTTGGATTCCTGTATTCTGCATTCTGTCTATGTATGTCTATTTCTAGGTACCTCATTTAAGTAGAATCACAGTATTTGTCTATGTCTGGCTTATATTATTAAACTTTTTGAGTGTTATCTATGGTATGGCATATATAAAAATTTTTTTTAACAACTAAACAATATTCCATTGTTAGTTATACCACATTTAATGTTTTCATTTCTGCATTCATGAATATTGGAGTTGCTTCCGCTTTTGGGCTATTTATTATGAATAGTACACAAACATGGGTGTACAAACATATGTTTGAGTCTCTGCATTCAGTTTTTTCTGTATATATACGTGGGGCAAAACTGCTGGGTCATATAGTAATTCTCTAATTTTTTGAGTTACTGCCAAACTTTTCCACCGCAACTACAGTGTTTTACATTCTACCCTCAGTACAGGGAGATTCCCATTTCTCCCCATCCTTAACAACACTTGTTACTTGTCCTAAAATTTTTTTTAAATTATCCTAGGAGGTGTAAAGTAATAATCTTACTGTAGTTTTAATTTGCACTTATTTGCATTTCCTAATGACTAATGATTTGGAGCATCCTTTTATGTGCTTATTGACCTTTTGTATATCTTTTTTTGGACAATGTCTATTCAAGACCTTTGCCCGTTTTGAATTGGGTGGTTTGGGAGATTTTAAAGTTTATAGTACTTTTGAGGCATCTGGTGGCACAGTTGGTTAAGTGTCTGACTTCAGTTCAGGTCATGATCTGACCTGATAGTTTGTGAGTTCAATCCCTGCATTGGGCTCTCTTCTATCAGCACAGAGCCTGCTTCAGATCCTCTCTTCCCCTCTCTGTCGGCCTCACCCCATCAAAAATAAATAAACATTAAAAAAAACTTAATTTTTACATTCTGGATATTAATCCCTTATCAGACACATAATTTACATGTATTGTCTCCAACTCTGAGGTTTCTTTAAAATAGCCTTAGATTTGGGGGCACCTGTTTGCTCAGTCAATGGAGTATCATACTCAGTAGAGTATGATATTTGGTTGGGCGTAGAGTTTACTTTAAAAAAAAAATAAAATAGAAGTGCCTTGGTGGCTCTGTTGGTTAATTATCCGACTTTGGCATAGCGTAGATCATGATTTTGTGGTTAATGAGTTTGAGCCCCACATTGGGTTCTGTGCTGAAAGCTTGGAGCCTGTAGCCTGCTTTGGATTATGTGTCTCCATCTTGCTCTGCCCTTCCACTGTGCGTGCTCTCTCTCTTTCTCCCCCACTTTCTCTCTCTCTCTCTCTCTCTCTCTCTCTCTCTCTCTCTCTCTCTAAAGAAATAAAAACACTAAAAAAAATTTTTAAAAATAAAGTATCCTTAGATGCACAAAAAGTGTTAATTTTGATGGATTTCAGTTTATCTGCTTTTTTGGTTGTTGCCTGTGTTTCTGGTGTCCTACTGATGAAACTGTTGGCGAATCTAGTGTTTTGAAGATTTTCCCCAGTGTTTTCTTAGTATAGTTTTGTATTTAGCTCCTGAGTTTAGGTCTTTGATCAATCTTGGGTTGATTTTTGTATATGGTGTATGGTAAACACATACCTTCATTCTTCTATTTGTTAATATCCAGTTTTCTCAGCACATTTTCTTGAAAAGACTATCCTTTCTACATTGAATTGTCTTGGCACTGAAAATCAGTTGATTTATGTGAAAGTTTTTATCTAGCAGTTCTGTTCTATTCCATTGGTCTGTATATCTGTACTTATGCTAATACCATACTGTTCTAATTGCTCTTATTTCCTTTTAAGTTTCACAGTTTTCTCTTTGAAAATTGTTTTGACTTTTCACAAATCCTTGCTGTTCCCTATGGATTTAAGGATTGACTTTTCCATTTCTGACCCTAAAAAGCTCTTGGAATATTTAAGGGATTGTCTTGAATCTGTAGATCACTTTGGGTAGTATTAACATCTTAATGTGTTAAGTCTTCCTATCCCTGAACATGGAATGTCTTTCCATTTATTTAAATTATAATTTCTTTCAGCAGTGTTTTGTAGTTTTGAGTATACAAGTCTTTTGCCTCTTTTATTAGATTCATTCTTAAGTACAGTTGATCCTTTTTAAAAATTATTTATTTATTTATTTTTTAAATGTTTTATTTATTTTTGATACAGAGAGAGACAGAGCATGAGAGGGGGAGGGGCAGAGAGAGAAGGAAACACAGAATCTGAAGCAGGCTCCAGGCTCTGAGCTGGCTGTCAGCACAGAGCCTGACGCGGGGCTCGAACCCACGAACGTGAGATCTGACCTGAGCTGAAGCCGGAGGCTTAACCGACTGAGCCACCCAGGCGCCCCTAAGTACAGTTGATCCTTGAAGAACACAAGTTTGAACTGCCTGTGTCCACATACACATAGATTTTTTTTTGATAAGTACAGTACTGTATATGTATTTTCTCCTATGATTTTCTTAGCATTTTCTTTAACAATACAGTATATAGTATATATAGCATACCAAATGTGTGTTAACTGCCTGTTTATGTTATGTTATTGATATTCTGGTTTTATGTTACTGGTTAGGCTTATGGTCAGCAATAGGTTATTGATAATTATGTTTTTGGGAGTCAGGGTTATACCCAGCTTTTTGACCACATGGTATCAGCACTCCCTTTTTGTTGTTCAAGGATCAGTTGTATTTTATTCTTTGTATGCTATTGTAAGTGGAATTGCTATATTAAATTCCTTGTCAGATAATTCATTGTTAGTATGAATTATGTATGGAAAAGCTCAGTTTTGCTTGTTGACCTGTATTCTGTTGCTTTGTCAATTTGATTTTCAGCTCTACTCCTTATTATATGTAGGGCTTTTTATATATATGGCTGTGTCATTTTTGAATAGTTTCACATTTTCCTTTCCAATTTGGATGTAATTAGTTTTATGGGGTTGACTCCAGTAACTGGCTACAAGATCAGTATAGGGTTGAAACGCAGTGGTATATATGTGCATCCTTATCTTGTTCCTGATCATAGGCAAAAATGAGTCATTTATCATTGAGTATGCAACTAGCTGTGGGGTTTTCATAAATATCCTTTATCATTGTGATTTTATCCTCTATTCTTAGTTTCTGAGAGTTTTTTTTTTTTTATCATTTAAGGATATTGGATTTTGTCATTTATTCTTTGTCAATTAAGATGACCGTGTGGCTTCTTTCTGTTGGCTAATATGATGTGTTATGGTAATTGAATCTCTTTTGGAACCACACTTGAATTCTTGGGATAAATCTCACTTGAGTATAGTGAATAATCCTTTTAGTATGCTCCTGGATTCGATTTCCTAGTAGTTTCTGGAGGACTTTCTGCCATTTGTGATATACTGCTTAGTAGTAACTTTTTTAGTAAGCCTTATGAGGACTTATGAAGCCTCATAGAATTATTTAAGAAGTGCTTCCTTCTTGGGGCACCTGGGTGGCTCAGTTGGTTAAGCATCCAACCTTCGCTCAAGTCATAGTCTTGAGGTCCTTGAGTTCAAGCCCTGTGCATCGGGCTCTGTGCTGACCACTCAGAGTCAGAGCCTGGAGCCTACTTGGCATTCAATGTCTACCTCTCTCTCTGTCCCTCCCCTACTTGTGTTCACTCTCTCTCAAAAGTAAATAAAGATTTTTAAAAAGGTAAAAAATAAGTATTTCCTTCTCTTCAGTTTTTTTTAGGAGCATTTGAGAAGTATTGATGTTAATTTTTTATTAAGTGTTAGAATTCTCCTAAGTCATCATTATAGTACTTTTCTTTATTGGGAGTTTTTGATTACTGATTCAATGTCTTATTATAGGTCTGTGGACCTTTTCTGTTTCTTCTTGAGTTGATATAGGTAGTTTGCAAGGAATTCCTCCCTATCTTCTAGGTAATCTAATTTTTTAGTGTACTATTGTTCATAGTATTCTCTTAAATTTTTTAAGTTTGGTAGTAATATCCCATTTGAATTTCTGATTTTAGTTCTCTCCTCTTTTTTCTTTTTTGATCTAGCTAAATGTTTAGAAATCATTTAGAAGAACCATTAGTTTTGTTAATTTTGTTGTTTTTCTAATCTGTATTTTGTATGTCTGTTCTTTAGCTTTGAGTTATAAGGTATAATTGTTATACTATATTATATATTCTGTAACCTGAACCTGTTACTAATTATATCACTCTTTGTTACTCTTTTTAAAAAAAGACTTAATTGTAGGAAAAAGAAAATAGCATAAATTTATCCTCTGGACCATTTTTTAAGTTCTAATAGTGGATAGATTCATATTGTTGTGTAACAGATCTCTAAAATGTTTTCATTTTGTAAAACTGAATGTCTGTTTTCATTGAACAACATAGGGGTGCCAGGCTGGCAGATTTATGACTCTTGATCTTGGGCTCATTAGTTTGAGGCCCTTGTTGTTTTTAAAACAACAACAACAACAGTAAGTCATTGAACAAAAAAATCCCCTGTTCTCTTTACTCACAGCTCCTGGTAGCCACCATTCTACTGTTTATCATTTTGACTACTCTGTATGTTTCACGTTAGTGAAACCTAATAGTATTGGTCCTTTTGTGACTGGCTTACTTCACTCAGCATACTATTCTCGTGGTCACCTATGTCATAGCATGTGACAGGATTTCCTTTCTTGTAAATTTGAATTATATTCCATTTTATGTGTATGCCACAATTGTTTGTTGATGTGGACATTTACTTTGCTTTTATCTTTTGACTGTTGTGAGTGAACAATATACAGTGTACAATGAGCATAGGTGTACAGATCTCTCTTCGAAATCTTTTAATTATTTTGGTTGTATACCCAGAAGTGAGATTGTTGGGTTATATGGTAATTTCCTTTTTTTCTAGTAACCTTTCAAAAATTTAAAGGCTTTCTTATTTGATTTTAGTGTAGTCAGCCCAGCTCTCATTTGCTTAGTATTTGCACAGAATATCTTTTTACATTCTTTATCTTTTTGCCTGTTTGGGTATCTTTAGATATAAAGTGTGTCTCTTGTAGACCACATAAGGTTGTATCATGATTTTAAAATCCACTCTAACAATCTCTGTCTTTGCATAGTTTACACCATTTATATTAAAGTAATTCCTCAAAGAATGATTTACTTCTGCCATTTTTTGTTTTTGTTTTTGTTTTTTCTATATGTTGTGACAGTGGTTTGTCTATCATTTCTGTTAACGGACTTTTGTTGGTGTTGTTCCTAGTTGATTTTTTTTGTAGTGTCGACTCCCTTCTCATTTCCTTTTTTAGTGTATTCTATAGATATTATGTTTAATGTGGAAAATACATTTAACATATTGAGATTCTTTTTTCTCTAATTTAACTTGTTTTTATATAATTGTGAGAGAGAGAGAGAGGGAAACACAGAATCTGAAGCAGGCGTCAAGCCCTGATTTGTCAGCATAGAGGCTGATACAGGGCTCAAACTGGGGAATGATGAGATCATGACCTGAGCCACCCAGGTGCCCAAACATCTTGAGATTCTTATAGTCTAATTTGAATTTGTCAAATAGTACATAAAAATTATGCTTGTATATAGCTCCTTTTCCCTCATTTTTATTATTGATAAGACAGATTTCAACTTAATACATTGTGTACAATTTTTTATGTTAGTAATAATTCTTTGTGCATTTCTCTTTTAAATCATATAGCAAATAAAAGGTGGAGTTACAAATGAAAGCAGTAATACTAGCTTTTAATTTCCTGTGTATTTTTCAGAGGTTTTTATTTCTTCATTGTTTAGCTTGTTTTCATTTCATTGTAAAGGACTTCGTTTAGGTTTTCTGGCAGGGCATGTCTAGTTCTAGTGAACTCCTTTAGTTCTAGTTTATCTGGGAATGTTTTGATTTTTTTCTCATAAGGATAGTTTTGCCAGTTATAGAATTCTCCATTTAAAGGGTTTTTTTTCTTTTAGCTTTTGAGTGTATCATCCCACTTTGGTTTCCAAGATTTCTGATTAGACACTTGCTGATAACTCCTAATGAGTATCCCTTATATGTGGTACATTATCTCTTTTTTCAGGATTATTTTACTGACAATTTGATTACAATAATTCTTGCTCTAGGTCTCTTTGAATTTCTCCTACTTAGATGTGTTGAACTCCTTGGATTTGTAGATTCATGTCTTTCATCAAATTTGGAAGTTTTCAGCCATTGTTTCTCAAATATATTTCAATTCTTTCTCTCCTGGGATTCCTATCATGAGTATATTGGTAGGTTGTGGTTCTCACGGGTCCCTTAGAATCTATTTACATTTTTAAATATTTTTTCCTTAAATCAGTAATTTCAGTTTCATGACCTAAGGTGAAGTTAAGAATGGGCTGTTTAACCAGCTGAGCCACCCAGGTGCTCTAGTTGTTTATATATTTTGGATATTAACCCTTTATAATATAGGTGATTTGCAAATATCTTCTCCGATCTGAAGGTTGCCTTTTAGTTTTGTTGTTTCCTTGACTGAGCAGAAGTTTTTTATTTTGATGAAGTCCCACTAGTTTATTTTTGCTTTGATTTCCCTTGCTTCAGGAGACATATTTAGAAAGAAGAAAGACATGGACAAGATTATTTTTGCCTATCCTGGCTCCCAGAGCTAAAGCAGAATTATATATTACTATCCCCACAGTTGTTTGACATAAGGGCATGGAGTAGAGAATGGGTAGCTGTTATCACACAGCAGGCTGAAATTGGCCTTTATTAACCACACTAGCCTTTCCCCTTGAAAGTATGTGAGTGTAAAGGTTCAAATTGACTTGAGTGGTTGCATCCAATAGTCTCTGTCAATATGATTGCTGTCTAAATACAGACAGGGATTCCTGGCACTTTCTGCTTTACCATCTTCCCTGATTCCTTTTCCTCTTTTTTTATTTGTGAAAACTAATGAAGAAGTTTATGAACTGACTTCACACTGTCATCTTTTTAAGCTGTGTAATTTTAATATTTTTATCTTCACTTTCTGAATTTGCTTTCATGATGTTCACCTTATATTAAAAAAGAGCCTTATATTTAAAAATTTTTTCTTTTAATGTTTATTTTTGTGAGAGAAAGCGACCAAGCATGAGCAGGGGAGAAGCAGAGAGATAAAGATACAGAATCCCAAGCAGGCTCCATGCCGTCAGCACAGAGCCCAATGTGGGGTTTGAACACACAGACAGTGAGATTGTGACCTGAACTGAAGTCAGATGCTTAACCAACTGAGCCACCCAGGCGCCCCTAAAAGAATCTTATATTTTTATAGGATTACAGGATTACATAATTATCTTACAAAGGTTTTGTCACTTAAAGATAACCAGTAAGATATCTGATTATGAATTTTGAGTCTATTATGGAAATACCATTTTCTGAATGATCAAAATGGCAGCAAGTCAGAAATTTATTGTTTGCTATGTTTTGTTACATTTTCATTAGGAAAAGTATAATTGTACTTAAAAGATCTATAAAAGCAATAAACTTTTAATTGGTTATTTACTTATCATTTGTATCAAATGATGTAATTAGTGTAGTTTATAAAAAGTCGCCCCAACGTGGAGGAATTACTCCAAAGTTATTTTACCGCTTCTGTTTTGTCTTCTGGTTCAGAATTCTGTTGTGCATATATATCCTGATAGAGGAGAGAGGAGAAGAAAGTTTATATGATTTATGCTTGAACAATATAAAAGTCAGTGTTTTAGAATAGGAAAAGAAGGTATATTTTCTGATTGAATTTTTATGTATAGAAGGTAAGTTGGATACTTCAGATTTTTACTTCTGGAACCTTCAAATTGGGAATTACTGGCTTGCTCTTATTTGTTGCGGATCTTGAATTTGCTTGATGGCTACAGAAGATGCTTATTTTACACGATGTTGTAATATTTAATAGTCATGCCTTTGTAAGTGTTATACTTTCTCATTCTGTTTAGATTTTCTGTTTCTTGATTTATTGCTATGTAGACCTTTATTTTAAGGGAGTTTCTATTGTATACTCTAGTAAAATGAGTATGTTATATGAATACTTTTTTTAATGCTTATTTTTGAAAGAGAGACAGAGTGTGAGTGGGGGAGATGGAGAATCCATATTAGGCTTCAGGCTCTGAGCTCTCAGCACAGAGCCTGACATGGGGCTCAAACCCATGAGCCGTGAGATCATGACCTGAGCCTAAGTGAGATGCTTAATTGACTCAACCACTCAGGTGCACCTATATGAATACTTTATAACCATTTAATATGAAAAGTATATTTCACTTGAAATACTTAATTTGGTTTTCTCTTCCAATTACAGTTTACTATTTTATTTACAACTGCTTATATCTTAATACATTAATTTGTTATTTTAGTGATGTTGATATATGATAAATCTAATCAGAATCTTTTTCAAATTCCTGAAATTTTTTATTGTGTGCTTCCCTCTTGTGGTTGAAAAATTAAGCTGTGGTGTTTTTTTTTTGTTTGTTTGTTTGTTTTTTAATAAGATAAAGTTCGGGGTGCCTGGGTGGCTCAGTCGGGTAAGCCTCTGACTTCGGTTCAGGTCAGATCTCATGTCCGTGGGTTCAAGCCCCGCGTCAGGCTCTGTGCTGACAGCTAGCTCAGAGCCTGGAGCCTGCTTCCAGTTCTGTGTCTCCTTCTCTCTCTGCCCCTCCCCCTCTCAAGCTCTGTCTCACTCTATATCAAAAATAAATAAAACATTAAAAAAAATTAAAAAAAAAGATAAAGTTCTGCTTCAGTGGAATTTTATTATTATAATTTTATATACTGCCATTGATGATATATGATAATGAACATTTTTCTAACATATTAGAAAATACTGTTTCAACTACTTTCTTGACTTTTAAACTATAGAACTTTTCTGTAAAACTTTTTGGTATCAGGTTGTTTGTTTATGGAGTATAATAATTTTTATCACTGTCTCTACCTTTATTTTGTAGTTGAAACATTGTAGTCGGTATATACATGATTTATTTCCATCACTCATCAAGAATTTGGATCCAGTACCACTTAGACATCTCCTTAATCTGGTCTCTGCCCTTGAGCCAAGTGTTCATACTGAACAGGTAATATATTTAAAACACAATGGTAGGCTTTTTTTAAATGTGAAATTTGCAGATAACTTAATTTGTAGGTTATTAGTGTTTGCATTTCATTTAGGAAAAAGGATATTAAATTTGTCGTGTGACGCTAATTTCAACCTCTTTTTTTTTTTTTAAAGACATTGTACTTGGCATCGATGTTAATTAAAGCATTATGGAACAATGCACTAGCAGCTAAGGCTCAGCTGTCCAAACAGAGTTCTTTTGCATCATTATTAAATACTAATCTTCCCATTGGAAATAAGAAAGGTGAGTAAAGTGTGATGTACTTTGTAAAATAATTTTTCTAAATTTTATAATTCAAATTTGAAGTTGTTTCCTTTCAGTATTAACTTCAAAATAAGTTTGAGATGGGGTAGGGCATTTGTTAAAGGGTTAATAAATTGGGGTCAGCAGATATTTTTGGTTCACTCTTCAAGTAAAGAACAGTAATGAAGTTGCAGTAGTTATTGCATATTCTCTCATTAATTCTTCCCATGAGGTGGGGGAAACTATTTCAAAACAGCTTTGGAGCTTTTGGTTAGGAAAAAACCAGCATTCTTTGTTTCAGAAATAATTTTTAGAGCAGATCATAATGGTACAATTCTCTGCCTATGTTTTCTAATTCAAAAGTTGTCTCACTTCAGGATTTTTATGGGGGCTTTTATAGGTATAGCTTTCCAGGGCTTTCTAAATAAAGCCTTATCAGATTTACCCATTTTTTGGTCTTCTCACATCATATAACTACGCTTTTTTAGGATTTTCCATTTAGGCACACGCAACTACTATTTGTAGGTGTTAGGGATTTCATTATTTCAGGTTTCTCTGCCTGTATTTGGTTGATTATATAATAATAATCAGAGCAGTTGATAATCTTCCAAAGAAGATCAGTCACTTAGAATATTTCCCTCCTGTTTTTTCCTTTTCCTTCAGAGGAAGAAGAGCTCAGAAGAGCAGCCCCATCACCTTGTAAGTTGAGTCTTAGAAATGCATGGCAAGATGACTTGTAGTTTTGTTTTCATGATCATGTAGAATTAGTTTTTTTATAATATATTTGTATCAGGGCCATATAGTTTTTTTGAGTAGATATCAACCCTTACCTGGCTACCCATCTTATTTTCAACTGAAATCATATATATCCTCTTGAGAAATAATCGATGAATGTTAACATATTTACAGATTATGTTTTTTGGCTATTTAGCATAAAGGTTTTGCAAATGAAAGAATCAAAGGATTATGTTATTCTCATAAATCCATGTTAATACATATTAAGAGTAAAAATGTAAAATCTATTTAATTATAGGGTCACCTGCAGCTAGTCCTCAAAGCAGTGATAACAGTGATACTCATCAAAGTGGAGGCAGTGACATTGAAATGGATGAGCAGCTTATTAATAGAACAAAACATGTGCAACAACGACTTTCAGACACAGAGGTGCGAAAACAGTTTTTCCCCTGCTTTAAAAAGGCTTTGGGATTTTGGAGTTTTTGTCATGTTTATCCTTTGAATAGAAATATGAATATAGTCCCTTTTCAGGTCTCTCCTCTAAGTAGTAATTATTGAAGTTATTTAAAGTTTTGTGTGTTTTTAATTCTATTTTGTATTATTTAAAGGAGTCTGTCATGATTACAGCAGACTTCTTTTTTAAAGGAAAATTTCACATAAGCAGTAATGGGTGTGGGAGGAAAGTCAAAGTGTCACTGCAGACAGGCATCTGCAGTGGTGGGTTTGCACTTTATTTTTTATTTTAGAGAACGTGCACTTGTGTAAGGGAGAGAGGGAAGGACACAGAGGGAGAGAGAAAATCCACAGTGAGCATGGAGCCCAACACCAGGCTCAATCCCACAGCCCTGGGATCATGACATGAGCCGAAATCAAGAGTTAGTCAGTCAGCCAACTGATGAGACACCCAGGTGCCCCTTGGTGCAGCCTTTTAAAATGTACAGTGTGTTCATGTTAGTTACTTTTTTCTTACTAGTTTAAATATTTATTTAAGTCTATTTCTTTCTAAATCTAGGAATCCATGCAGGGAAGTTCTGATGAAACTGCCAACAGTGGTGAAGATGGAAGCAGTGGTCCTGGTAGCAGTAGTGGGCATAGTGATGGTTCTAGCAACGAGGTGAATTCTAGCCATGCCAGCCAGTCAGCTGGGAGCCCTGGCAGTGAGGTACAGTCAGAAGACATTGCAGATATTGAAGCCCTTAAAGAAGAAGATGAAGATGACGATCATGGTCATAATCCTTCTAAAAGTTGTGGTACAGATCTTCGGAACAGAAAGTTAGAAAGCCAAGCAGGCATTTGCTTAGGGGATTCCCAAGGCCCATCAGAAAGAAGTGGTACAAGCAATGGAACAGGAAAGGACCTGGTTTTTAACACTGAGTCAATGCCTTCAGTGGATAATCGGATACGAATGCTAGATGCCTGTTCACACTCTGAAGATCCAGAACATGATATTTCAGGGGAAATGAATGCTGCTCATATAGCACAAGCATCTCAGGAATCTTGTATTACACGCACTGGGGACTTTCTTGGGGAGACTATTGGGAATGAATTATTTAATTGTCGTCAGTTTATTGGTCCACAGCATCACCACCACCACCACCACCACCACCACCACCACCATGATGGGTAAGTCTTATTAAAAATAGATTATGTTGTGGTGCATGGCTGACTCAATCCACAGAGCATGCAACTCTTGATCTCAGGGTTGTGAATTTGAGCCCCATGTTGGGTGTAGAGATGACTTAAAAAATAAAATGTTTACCAAAATAATTTGGTATTTCCTTTAGGGAAGCAATTATAGCTTGTATTTATTGAATTGCAGTATATTTTAGATTAGTGCAAATAAGAATATAATGTAAATTCAAATATATGCTGCAAGTACGTAATTGTTAATTTGCTTCTGAGCACATTTTATAAAGCAAAATGGAATAGGTGACATTGATTTTAATTATGAATTTTATTTAAAGCAGTAATACCTAAGATATTTCCATATGTAATCAGTATAAAAACAAAGAAATTTTTCTTTCTTTTGTAAGAAAGTTTCAGTGTTCTGTGTATGTTTTATATTCATAGCACATTTCTGTATAGATCAGTACTTTTCAATGTGTGCAGTGACCACATGTGGCTAGTTGCTATCATATTGGACAGCACAGATCTAGATTTTTATCTCCTTGTAGTAATTATCTTAAAGCAGATATAAGATTGCTTGTGGAAACTTCCATTAAATTGTGATCATGAAAAGGAGATTTTATGCACATCCTAATTTTAGGGTATGAATAAGGATAAAGCTTTTTGGCTACTTGTGAAATATACTTGTAGTAATTAAAAGCAAGTGTTTCTGTCACAAAGTGTTATAAATATTGGGAAACGTACTTAATTTTTGTGTAGTCATTTTCCCATCTATAAAATAGGAACATTAGTATTTATCTTTTGGGTTTTGATGTGAACATTTTATGGGCTGATGTGCTTGGTACCTAAAAGAGCTCAATATATGTTAGCTGCTGTTTATTACCGTCATATAAGTAGTAAATTTTAATTGACAAAATAAAAACATGTGGTTTATCAGTTTTAGTTTTCTTAGACTCGGAATTTTGCCAGGACTTGCGAATTTAGTTTGGTTATTTGGGAGAACTACATATTCATATATACTACTACTTTATTTTCTTTGCCTTCTTAATACTAACTCATATGAATTTAAGATGGTGTCTCTCAATTTTGGCAGTATTGACATTTTGGAACAGATAATTCTGTGTTTTGAATTTGCAGTAATAGGATGTTTAGCATCATCCTTAATCTCTATCTCTAGATGCCACCAGCATCTCCCACATTGTGATAATCTCCAAACATTGTCCAGTATCCCCCTGTGATTGAGAACCGTGGTTTATAGTCTGATATTTTACATATACACATTCAGAGTTCTTCCCAGGATAGCTCATAAGGAAGACAAAGCAATTAGTTTGTAAAACTGAAGTGAAATATATTCATTTTGGCACTTTGTAGATCTTTTAGTTTTCATACCCACAATTGCCTACTTCACAAGACCTACAATTTTCATATTGGCACCTCCCATGTTTCCTGTGTAAGGTACCCCTTGTGAATCTCCAAATTAATCCTGACCATTTTTTCTTCTTGTTATTTTTCATTTTTTTTGTTTTCCATTGTTTAAGTACACAGTATGGTATGTTTTAGAAGTAAATGCTTACAAAGTATTATTTTAATAGGTGTTTGTATTGAATAAAAGTCTTCTGGTTAATAACATCTAGATTGCAGCCTTAAAATGAAGTATTGGGGCACCTGAGTGGCTCAGTCGGTTGAGTGTCCAACTTCAGCTCAGATCATGATCTCACACAGTCTGTGGGTTCAAGCCCCACATTGGGCTCTTTGCTGACAGCTTAGAGCCTGGAGCTGCTTCGGATTCTGTGTCTCCCTCTCTCTCTATCCCTACCCACTTATACTCTTTCTCTTCTCTAAAAACTGAACAAATGTTAAAAAGAAGAATAAAAAAGAGAGAGATCTGTTTAAAATGAAGTCTTTTCCTGGTAGAAATCTCATTTGATTTTGGAGTTATACAGGGTTTCACATTGTAGTTTGAGTTCAGAAATTAATTATGTAACAGTGAGTTGACTGATCTTCCCTAAAATTACTCTTTGAATTTGTTTTAGTGAAGTATGTTGATCAGTCAGACAATATGTGGGTATATTGTGTAATTAATTTATAGTTCTAACATAGTAGGGTTTTTAGTTTTTGAGAGAATTTTTGTGTGATTCACAACATGTATTTTAACTTTGTGCTTTTCTGCGTGTTATAGGCATATGGTAGATGATATGCTAAGTGCAGATGACGTCAGTTGCAGTAGCTCCCAGGTCAGTGCAAAATCAGAAAAAAACATGGCTGATTTTGATGGTGAAGAATCTGGGTGTGAAGAGGAACTAGTTCAGATTAATTCACATGCAGAGCTAACATCTCATCTTCAACAACATCTTCCCAATTTAGCGTCTATTTACCATGAACATCTTAGTCAAGGTAAGGTTTTGTAGTTAGTAAAATACTTTCTTTAAAACAATCTATACTGTTAAAAGGATTCAATATTTAATGTTATACTTAAATATTTTTGCCAAATCATACCTATGTGGTTTGTTTTCTTTCCTAGGGAATGAAATTATTATGAATACTCCATCATGAAAAAAAGGCCACATTTCTCTCAGGAGATATTTAGCTAGGAAATACATAATATATATACAATTATAGCCTTGTATTTTAGAAAATAAATGGCTGTATTAAATTTTATATTTAGAAATGTAAGGAGCTAAAAGTAGGAGATTATGCAGGGCCATATGTTATAGGAGTCCATTTATGTAAAATTTCTAGCATAGTCAAAACTGTAGTGAATAGAATGTAGATTAATGGTTGCCTTGGGCTAGGGAGGACTGGGGAGAAGTAAGAGCAGAGGTCACTGCTAAAGGGCAGAGTGTTACATCTGGAGTGGTGGGAACGTTCAGAAAATGAGTTCTAATCATTTCAAATCAGTCTTTAAAAAGTAATAGGACAAGACCATACTTGGAAAGATGAAAGTTAGAGGAGGTTAAAGAATAATAAAAGAAAAAGGAAGAAAGAGAGACAAGAGGGAGAAATAGTTTTAGAATTAGCAATTTAAAGGTCCAACCTCCTGAAACTAATGGAACATTGTGTGTCAAGTATACTTCAAAAAAATAAAGTGGTATATACATTTAAAAAATTAAGACACAATAAAGGTCCAACCTCATGCTTTTTAAGGTACTGTCAGTACATAGCCTAGGAAATGGGTTTTGGTGTACCAGTACAGACTAAAACCTGATGAATTATGTTTATGCTAAAAAACTATAATCAAATTTGGAGATCTAACTTACAGACTTTGGCAGTAATTTAATTGATTTCAAATGTTATTTGTGCATGATAGAGATAAGGGTAACTTGACATTTTTTTTTTTATTGTTGTGTTATTGTGGTTTTTTGAGAAATGAAGATTGAGGTCAGTTGAATTTGATACCGTATTTCCTAAATTTTCACCATTCTATTTTCCTTTTACTAGTATTGTACATATTTTTTACTATATGAAGTTAGAAACTGAGTGGAATTATTATGTATATTATTGCTTTCTGTGTCTGCCTTATATAACTATTTAGTACTATAAAGAATTTTTCAATACAGTAACACAATTCAGTTTAATTTTTTTTTAATGTTTTATTTATTTTTGATACAGAGAAAGACAGAGCATGAGACGGGGAGGGGCAGAGAGAGAAGGAGACACAAAACCGGAAGCAGGCTCCAGGCTCTGAGCTAGCTGTCAGCACAGAGCCTGACGCGGGGCTCGAACCCACGAACATGAGATCTGACCTGAGCCAAAGCCAGAGGCTTAACCGACTGAGCCACCCAGGCGCCCCACACAATTCAATTTAAATAATGGGCAACAAAAGGGTAGGTGGGGGCCCCTGGATGGCTCAGTCGGTTAAGTGTCTGATTCTTGATCTCAGCTCGGATCTTGATCTCATGGTCATGAATTCAAACCTCATGTTGGGCTCTGTACTAGGCATGAAGCCTACCTTTAAAAATAAAAGGCAAAAGATTTGATTAGTTAAGAAGAAAAATGTGGTCAATAAATACATGAATTGGATGCTTAATATCTCCATTTACCTAAGAAATGCAAAAAATTACTACCACAATGCAGTACTACTATATACACCGAATAGAATGGATAAAATTAAAGACTAATGATATTAAATGACACTAACTTCTAGAGCAACTAGAACTCTCCATTGCTGTTGAGGAGTATGAATTAATACAGCTGATTTAGGGACCTTTTTTACCAGTTTCTTATAAAGTTGAACATGTGTCTCTCCATATGACCCAGCAATTCCTATTCTGGTTATTTCCTCAAGAAATGAAAACATATGCCCTCAAAAAGATTGTACATTGAATGATCATACCTGTTCCATAAGAACTTCAACTGAAATTAACTGCTATATTAACAAAATATGGTATATTTACACAAGATAATAGTACTCATTAATAAGGAAGGAACCAATACATGCAACATAATGGATAAATATCAAAAAACATTATTCTAAGCAAATAAAGTCAGATATACATACTGGATATCACAATATACAGTTCTGGAATGTTCAAAAGTACAGTGAAAACTTGGTTTGCAAGCATAATTCATTCCAGGAACATACTTATAATCCAGACAACTCATAAATCAAAGCAAATTTCAGGAACCATTGGCTCAGTTGTGATCATGTGACATTCAGTGTCTCATACTACTCATGTTGCAAGACATAGCTCGTTTATCAAGTTTTATTGGAAATGTTTGCTCATCTTGCAGAATACGCACAGAACAAGTTACTCACAATCTAAGGTTTTAGAGATTAGTTTATAATGGTAATCTACTTAATGATTACCTAAGGATTGATAGTAGAGAAAGATTGTAAAAGGTCACAGAGGAACACTTTGGGGTGATAGAAATGTTCTGTATCTTGATTATGTGTTTACATTATACTTTAATAAAATTAAGCTAAAAAAGAAATACTAAAACAGAACCACCAAAAGGCAGACCAAGGACTGCGAGAAATATTTGCAAATTTTATCTCATAAAGGGCTTATATCCAGAATATACAGGAACTTTTGCTACTCAGTAGTAATTTAGCAAAGAAAGAAGATACACAGATGAATGATAACACATGAAAAGATGCTAAAACATCGTTAGTCATTAGGGAAATGCAAATTTAAAATAATGTTTATTTATTTGAGGGACTCTTGAGTGGCTTAGTTGGTTAATCATCTGACTCCTAATTTCAGCTCAGGTCATTGTCAGGTCATTCATGAGTTTGAGCTCCTTCTGACAGAACAGAGCCTGATGTGGGACTGGATCCCACAAACTGGGAGATCATGATTGGAGTCAGAATCAGGAGTGGGACAATTAACTGAGCCACTTAGGCATCTCATCAAATAAAAGTTTTAAAATCATAGTGAAATTTTACTGCACACCTATTAGAATGGCTAAAATTAAAAAGAGTGACCCTGCTTATGTTTTATGGGGATGTGGAGGAACAGGAACTGGTACTCTAAACTACTGATGGGAATGTATAACGGCACAAACATTTTGGAAAACAGTTTGGCAATTCTTCAAATGTTAAATACACTTTTATCTTGTGACTTACTAATTCCACTTTACTGAAGAGAAAGGAAAGCATGTGTCCATATAGACTTGTTACACAGATGTTTATGGGAGCATTACTCATATTAGCCAGAGACTGGAAACTCCCAAGTATCTATTAACTGTTGAATATAATCAAAATGAAGAGTTTCCATGTAATAGAATATTATTTTGTGATTAAAATGTACACACTACTATATGTGCTTTGATAATGAACCTCAGAACATATTTTGCTAAGTGAACATATTCAGATGTAAAATCACACAAATTGTATGATTCCATTTACAAAAAATTTCTAGAAAAGACAGATGGAAAAATGGATTAGAGCTCAGGAATGTGATAGGAATTAATTGTAATTAGGTATGAAGGAATGTTTTAAAGTGATGAAAGTGCTTCAAACATTAATGTTGATGGCTGCACAGTTTTTGTTTTTAATGAAATCAATGTATATGTACAATTCAGTAGAGAAATTTCATGGTAAAGCTGTTTACAAAAGACAAGCATTTTAACTTATTAGAACAAGTGAGAATTTATTTAGCTTGGCACACACAGTCTGAATTATTATAATAAAATCTTTGAATTTAATTGAATGTTATGGGTAAATCATCTTCAATACAACTTTTTAAATGTAGGGATATAAAACATTATACAGATGGTAATTTAGAAGAATGTTCCTTGGCTATAGAAATCTTTCAAGAAAATTATCTTCAAGCTTAATTTGAGTTTCAAGCATTTAAAAATAGTTCACTTGCCATGCGAAAAACAATCATACTTACTAGAAATAATGAAGAGACTATGAGAAGAAAACTCTTTTCTTTAGTCTTACTCAATCTCAACATTATGTCGCTCACAAAACAACTGTTGTGTTAATTTGTATTGTTTTTATTTTGTGGTGTAAGAATGTTTTACTTTACTTTGGATCTGTTAATGTTATGATTGCTATAATTCACAATTTCAGTCAGTTGCATTCCTCTATAGTGTGTTATATTTTGTCCCTTCAGGGCCTGCAGTTCATAAACATCAATTCAACAGTAGTGCTGTGACAGACATTAATTTGGATAACGTTTGCAAGAAAGGAAATACTTTGTTGTGGGATATAGTCCAAGACGATGATGCAGTAAGTTACTTAATAGAGTGAAAAGACTCCAAAATTCCAGCAAAATGCAATCAGGATAAACTAACTTGATGTGTATACATTTTTTGTAGGTTAATCTTTCTGAAGGATTAATAAATGAAGCAGAGAAGCTTCTCTGTTCCTTAGTATGTTGGTTTACGGATAGACAGATTCGAATGAGATTCATTGAAGGTTGCCTTGAAAATTTAGGAAACAACAGGTAAATGGGATCTTTTTAATAGGGTAGTCAAAGTTCATTTTGTGTATTCTTTACTGACTGTGTGTTGGATTCATAGCATTTAATGAACGATTAACAACCAATTTTTAAAAAATAATTGTGGTTTTCTTACTAGATTCGAAGATTTTTTTTTTTTTTTTTACCTCACAGGGTTTTTTGTTTTTTTTTTTTTTAATTAGACTTTCTTTTTCAGCACTTTTGACACAGTTGATTAGATATCCTCCAGTAGAAACAGAGTAATAATAACAATACTTTATTCTTGACTCTGGGAACATAGTGGTGACTGCTATGTTTTCAAATTTTAGTTACATGTTCTTGAACTGTGTCACATATAAAACAACCTAAATAAGATAAATGAAGTTAAATTTAAGCTGAAATACAAACATTTTGATAATGGCATTGTTCTTCCATCTGGATTGATCTTTTGTGTCTTGACTTCTGTAATGCATGAAGAATTAGGTTAGTGGTTTTTTCTAGTTTGAATTCTGCCGTATACTTCTTATTGGGGCTCAGATAGATGATTACTGCAATTTTTGATTTTCAGTTCTTTTCCATTGATATAGTTTCAGGTCTCCTTTATTTTACACTGCTTTGGTAATGCCATCTCTATTATAGTGAGTTCAGTTGCTAATTAAATGTATTGTATTCTGTTCTATTCATATAATGTTTTCACACCTCTGCTTAAGTCTGATGAAAATATTTAATTTTATTCAATATTTAAATGCTTTAAACTTTTTTAATCCACTGAATTAGAAAAAGTATGTGTGACATTTTCTGCTTTTTATCTTTAAAGGGTTATATAATTTGAACAATTTCTTCATGCAGGTATAAGAAACCACTAATAGACCTCTGTTAGCAGATCAGTTGCATCACTTGACATACATTCTTTAAAAGCAATGCTTTTAATGGCTGGATGGTATTTTGTCATTTATGTAGGTAGTATAGCAGTTAATTTTAAAATGTTAATTGTCTTTTAGACTTCTTCATGGAACCAGTAAACAGGTTTTTTTTTAAATTTTTTTTTAAATGTTTTTATTTATTTTTAATACAGAGAGAGACAGAGCATGAGAGGGGGAGGGGCAGAGAGAGAAGGAGACACAGAACTGGAAGCAGGCTCCAGGCTCTGAGCTAGCTGTTAGCACAGAGCCTGACGTGGGGCTCGAACCCACGAACATGAGATCTGACCTGAGCCGAAGTTGGAGGCTTAACCGACTGAGCCACCCAGGCGCCCCTACAGGTTTTTTTTTTTTAAGTGGTTGTGACAGTTTATATTTCCTGTATGTGCATCTGCATACCCTAAGACCCAGTGATTCCACTAAGTCCATGCCTTACAGAAAGACATCCAGATGATTGCCAAAAGGCCCATTCAAGAATGTTCATAGCTGGGGTGCCTGAGTGGCTCAGTCAGTTAAGTATCCAGCTTTGGCTCAGGTCATGATCTCACAGTATGTGAGTATGAGCTCCATATCGAGCTGTTTGCTGTCAGTGCAAAGCCCTCTTAACATCCTCTGTATCCCTCTCTCTGTTTCTGTCATACCCCTCCCCCATCACCACCAAATAAATAAACTAAAAAATAAATCTTCATAGCAGTATTATTCAAAATAACTAAATAGTCCTTATATAGCTGTCCAAGTGTCAAAAGAGTAGAAAGGAAAACAAAACGATGGACTCTTTGTTAAATGAAATTATAGGAGTAATGTTGAATGAACTATGGCTGCATGGAATAGTGTGGATGAATCTTATAGACAGAATGTTGAGTATAAGAGGACAGATACAAGAAAGTAGATCACTGTTACTCCATTTATGTAAAGTTTAAAAACAGGAAAATGATTGTATTTAGTAGTCAGGATAATGGTTACTATTGGGTTATTTAGTGACTAGAACAGGGGCACAATGAAAGCCAGATGTATGTTGTTAATGATGTATTTCTTGATGGGGGTGCTCATTGTACAGATATGTTCACCTCCTACTATTTTGAGTTATTAGATACATACATCTTTTTCCATGTATACTTCAGTAAGACTGATACATGAAACATGATGCAGCCTTTAAAGATTTTTTTAAAGAAACTTAAAAGGGACAAAAGGAAAAGTAAATGTGTAAAATGGAAAATAGTCAATTTGGATTTTTTATTAAGTTTTAATTTGTCCACTCCCAGATTACTTGAAATTAAAGCATTTTTCATTTGTTCAATTCTTATATCCTGATACAGTTAATTAATGCTTTATTGAGTATGTTGTAAACATGATTATTGTGTTGAAAATAATTTTGCCCTCAAACTTGACTCTCCAGATGGTTGCTATCTCATGCTTGTTTTATAGTGAACGACAGTCATATGTGATAATGTTTAGAGTACAAAGGCATTTTTCAGCATATGAAATACACAACACATCCAATGTATACCAGTTAGACTTAAACAAAGTTATTATGCAAGTTGAAAAAAATTTGTACATCATTAGTCTGGGTTTCTTGATAAACCAGTGGTTTTCGATGGGAATGATTCCCCCCACCCACCCACCCAGGGAGTGTCAACCAAGAAATTTTTTTGGTTGTCAATCCTAATGAATAGGATTTGAGTTATTACTACAGGCCAGGGATGCTACTAAACATCCATCAATGCAGAGGACATCTCCTCCAAAACAAAGAATTACCCGGCCCAAATAGTCAGTAGTTCATGAGAATTTTAGAAAACCTATTCAGAACACAAGAGTTCTTTTTCAGATCTAATCCCCTGGGTTTACTATCAGAAAGGAGTGTTGTATAAGGATGCTAATAGTACTGGAAAAGCTCTTCCTTATATTGAAACAAATGGGCCACTGTAACCTTAACTTATTTACTATTTTCCTGACGTTGGACAAAAGAACACAGATCGTATCAATTTTTATGAACTTAGGGAAGCTTTGTCTTTTTATTTTCTCTATACTAACTTTTAATTTTGTTTCCAGTTTCTTACTTGGCCATGGTTTATAGACCTGTTGGCATTTTTTGTTTTTCCTTTTCTGTGGTCATATTCCAATTTATTTGATAAAATGAACTTAGCTTTTGGGGTACCTAGGTGGCTTGGTTGGTTGAGTGTCTGACTCTTGATTTTTGACTCATGATCTTGTGTGGGATTGAGCCTTGTGTTGGGCCCTGCAGTAATGTTGTGGAACCAGCTTGGGATTCTTGCTTGTGTGTACTTGTGTGCTCCCTCACCCTCTCAATAATAAAACATTAAATAAACATTTAAAAAATGAACTTAGTTTTTTTTTTAACAGGAATATGAGCTTACTGTTTATTTTTGAGGGGGAGAGAGAGACAGCGTGACTAGGAGAGGGGCAGAGAGAGAGGGAGACAGCGAATCCAAAGCGGGCTCCAAGTTCTGAGCTGTCAGCACAGAGCCTGACTCAGGGCTCGAACTCACGAACTACGAGATCATGACTTGAGCCAAAGTCAGATGCCCAACCAACCGAGCCACCCAGGCGCCCTGTAAACACTTTTTTAAGATGCCTTGCATAGTCTCTGATATGCAGCATGTACTTTGTGCACATTTAGCCTCAGGCAGATTGTTTTATAAGGCACAGAAGAACATTTCAAGAGTGCAGGAAGTTAAGTAACAGAAACATACAATAGACTGGTTTGCAGAATGTTTTTATTAAGTGAGAGTACGAGACAATGAAAACATGAAAAGTCCCACAATGAAAAGTCCATTTTTTTTTTAAACTTTTTTTTTTAATGTTTTATTTATTTTGATACAAAGACAGAGCATGAGAGGGGGAGGGGCAGAGAGAGAAGGAAACACAGAACCGGAAGCAGGCCCCAGGCTCTGAGCTAGCTGTTAGCACAGAGCCCGACGCGGGGCTCGAACCCACAAACGTGAGATCTGACCTGAGCCAAAGCCAGAGGTTTAACCGACTGAGCCACCCAGGCGCCCCTGAAAAGTCCATTTCTTTTCAGCTTTTCTCTAAGGCTTGGTGAGATAAGACTGTTGTCCATTGAGTAGGGTGGATTTAGGGGTTGGGTTGTAATCACCCCTTTGGTTTTTTTGTTTATTAGAAGGCATTTCCTGTACCTAGGTACTCCCTGAAAATTTGTGGCCTCCCAAGAATTGAATTGAGACTGGAAATCTGTCTCCTGTGCTATTCTTGATCCTCTGTATGTATTTAACACGTATGCTCAAAAGTTTTTGCCTTTGTGTACAGAAGACTTCTTTGGTAAAGTGGTCATGTGTCAAAGACCCTGTTTATATAAATAAAAGTTTGTGTAATTAAGAAATGGATGGTACTATATACTACTTTTGTTTTCTCCTCTATAAAGACTATATTATGTATAGCATTTCATGTCAGCTTTTGGTATATACTGTAATTTATAATGACTGAAAAGCATTTTGTAGAAAGCAACAGTCTTAAAATATGGAGTCCAGGATAAGGAAAAAATCATTGAAACATAGCTTTGTGAATAACACCAGCAAATGTGTTCATTCTGCTAAGGCAACATAATATTTCATTGCTGGTAATTACAGGAATATCACACTGTTGCCTAGTAATAAGCTTCTGGTTACAACAGTAATACTTGGATTGAAGCAAAGAGCTAGGACATTTTAGGGTAATAACATTTTTTATTAAGTCTAAAATTAGTCTTTTGTTACTCTGGATCATTGAACTTTTTTATCATTAAACACATTGTTGCTTCTGATTGTGTTTTGGTATCTCAGATTTCCATCTTTAATGTAGGTTTGAATGTAACAATCCTTTTTTTATGCTGAGTTTATTAATATTAGAAATCAAAACTTATTTATAAGTCAGTTTATTTTTTATAATATAGTTTATTGTCAAATTGGTTTCCATACAACCCCTGGTGCCCTCATCCCAACAAGTGCCCTCCTCAAAGCTCATCACCCACTTTCCCTCTTCCCCACCCCCCATACACTCACAATTTGTTCTCCTTATTTAAGAGTCTTCTTGTTTGCCTCCCTCCCTCTCTGTAACTTTTTTCCCCCTTCTCATTCCCCATGGTCTTCTGTTTAACTTTCACTGATGCACCTATGAGTGAAAACATGGTATCTGTCTTTCTCTGACTTATTTCACTTAGCATAATATCCTCAAGTTCCATCCACATTGCCTCAAAAGGCCAGATTTCATTCTTTCTCCTTGCAAAGTAGTATTTCATTGTATATATAGGCCACATCTTCTTGATCCATTTGTCAGTTGATGGACATGTAGTTGTTACTGGAAAAATCCTACAATATAATTTTAATTGGAACAGGTTGGTAAATCTTGTGACTTTTAACATTGAAATTATATTACATTATTACATACATTATTATCACCAAAATTTCCCCCCGATTTTGTAGCTATGTTAATAATTTTCAGTATGTACTTAGTACTTTATTATATTTTTTTCCTTTTAAATTTAACAGTTTAAATAAAAAGTTGTATTGTTTTTGGATCATTTTGATCATTTGATCCAGATTTGGTTATTTCTTAGAAACTGTTTATAGTGCTTTAAATGTGTATCTTCTATGTTCTTTGAAATTTTTATAAGTTTTTTTAATATTTATTTTTGAGAGAGAGACACAGTGTGAGTGGGGGAGGGGTTGAAAAAGAGGAAGGCAAAGAATCCAAAGCAGGTTCCAGGCTCTGATCTGTCAGCACAGAGCCAGATGCAAGCCACAAGATCATGACCTGAGTGAAAGACATTCAACTGACTGAGCCATCCACGCGTCCCTGATCAACTTTTGCAGAAATGTTATAATCCTATAAAATGTAATCATTCCCTAATAACTCATTGTTTATAAATCGTTCTACGTCTACATTATTCAGTTACACGAACCGCATCCGTTCATCTAAACCAGTATCCATTCAACCCCTTGCTCCCTATTCATTATTGTCAAGCAACATTACATTCTGTGAAATGAAATGAAATGTAACAGAATGAAACAGAAAACATGTTTACTGTAGAAAATTTGGAAAGTAAATTTAAACAGTCTAGTACTAACACCATTTCAAGAAATAATATTTACAGAAAATATACATTTTGCACACTGTAAGACTTGCCATAATATCTTTTTAAAATAAGATATATCTCTTCTAGATTTTGTTTCTCTGTATTTTAAAACCATTGTTAAAATCACACTAGGCAAACAATTTTGAAATTTGCTTTTGTGAATTTAGAGGAAAGTTTTCTATGTATTTTTTTCTTTGTGATATCTCTTATTGATTTTATGCTTGTAAAGCCTCAGGTCAAATTAATATGTATCTTTTCATTCTGTTTTTTTATATCTGAATGTTTCTGAAGTTTTGACAAGAGCTTTTAGATAAAAAATCTGAAATTGATTGCCCCTCATTCTCCTTGGTCCCTTTTTCCAATTATCATTATGCAACTTGTTGAAAAATATTGTTTAATATAAAAAATATACTTAAACATTTAAATATTTTTAAATATTTACTTGGCACTTACTTAATCTGTACCAATGTGGTTTTGATCCTTTAACATTCTATTAATATGCTGTTTCTTTTGTCATCTGTGGTATTTTCTGTCCTCATCCTTCATGATTGTGTTAGTATTTTATACCTGTTCTTCCTCCTTCCTTGAAAATCTTGCCTTTAAGTTCTTTGCTAGATCATTATTTTAGCTAACCTATATTCATTGTGTACCATATGCAGGCTTTTTAAATGACTAAGACAGTCATTGCTCTCATCAAGCACATACTAGTGGTAGACACATTAAGTAAGGGATTATTCATTAGATGATGATGAATGAAGGAATCAAGAGGAATAAAGAGGCTCCTGCAGCAGTGGAACAGTGTTAAGGATTCATCTTCTGTTGAGAGTTGAGGAAATCTAAATAAAGTGAGGGAAGGAGTTGTGCACTAGCAAAGCCCTGAGGCAAGAATGTGCTTAGGGATAGGGGTAGGGATACTAAAGAGGAAAATTGGAAGGAAAGACTGATAGGAGAAATGTATTTGTATTCCCAATGTAATCCAAAAGGATAATGCATTTCCCCAATTTTGGATTTTATTCAGAAACAGGAAGTGTTTGGGATATCTGGCTAGAGTTGGTAGAGCCAGACTCGTGATCTCCACGTTGTGAGTTTGACCCCCATGGAGCCTACTTAAAAGAAAAAATAATTTGAAAAAAGGAAAAGGAAACAAAGGTTTTTTTCTCTGTAATTTCTCCTACTTGCTATTTACCATGTTTCTCTTCCATTCTGATGTGCAGCCCTATACTCTGATTATCCTGGTACTCTTCTCAAAGATAGTAGGCATTTTGGGGGACTTAACTTGTATGGCATACTTTGCTCTTAGTAAAATTTTTTTCATGAAGTAGTATAAGCCTTAAAATTGACTACATCATTGGAGTTCATCCTGCTTCTAAGGCTCATGCAGCCAACCTCCTTGCCTGCTGAGACTTCTGGGATGTGTAGGTCTCTATTTTCCCTGTACCCCTTTCTTTCAGAAGATCTCTCAGATCTACTTAAAGTTACTTTCTCTGCTCCTTCATGCTTGAGGTATATGGTGTGTCTCCATTATTAACATGACTCATAATGCAGTGATTTTCAACTTGAGTGCAGATCATATTAAGTGAGAATTAAGAAGAAAAGGATAATTTGCACAGTTTGAAAAATGCTCTCTATATTATTGCTGCTCATAATGTGGTTCACAAACTAGCAGTTTGGATATCATTTGTGAGCTTGTTAGAAATGCAGAATTTCTTACCTCAGACCTGCCATTCAGAATTTGCATTTTACAAAATTCTGGGCGAATCAAGTGCACATTTTGAGAAGCCCTGTTCTAGATAACTTACTTAAGTTGATTGTCCCTATTTTCCTTGATTAAATTCTCAGAAGCACCTGTGACTTCTTAATTTTTTTTCATGAAAGTATTCTTTACCTTTAAAATTTGTTTTTCTGCTGAAGTATGTTTAGTGTATTTTACTTTATCTTGAATTGGGATTTTAAAATGGGTTTCTTACCCCACTGTATAAAATAACTTTAAACTTTAGGGGAAATTTTTCAAGGTTATGTAAGAAATATATTTATAATGTAAACTTTATTAAAGTCCTTTTGCATTTAAGTTTTTTGAATAGATGAATTTCTGGAAACAGCTAGAAATAGTAACAATATCTAAAATTGTTTTATTCTATAAATATCTGTTTTTGCTGTTTCAGATCAGTAGTAATTTCACTTCGCCTTCTTCCAAAATTGTTTGGTACTTTTCAGCAGTTTGGAAGCAGTTATGATACACATTGGATTACAATGTAAGTAAATAAAAGAAACAAAAGTTTTTTGTTTTTATAATCATAGTCATCAAAAGTTTAAGTGACTTATTAGTTTTTACCTTGTAACAGGCATATTTGAATTTTGTTTGGTTCAGATGTTTTCTTAGATTTCTCAGAGTGCTTGTTGTCATTTAGCCCATTGAGATTTTATCACCATCAGGAGGAATATCTGACTTTTGTATTCTTTGTTGTTTAAGAAAAATCTTGTAGCAAGTAATGCTCTAATTTTATTAGAGTGAGGATTTGTAGTATATCTGCCAAAGGAAAGGACTCCTGAAAAAGACACACTAAAATAATCTAGGATGCCTTTTATTTTTCCCATTACTGGGAATTGATTGTAGACATTACATTGTTTTAGGGATAATCTTGACATCACCCTATTACTCTCACATTTACAGAGAATTTAGGATTCATGAATGTTAAACAATGTTTTCAAGGATTAGTAATTTGATGTGAAATTAACCCAAGCTTTGATAATATTCTTGAGAGAGTTGGCTAACAAGCATTTCATTAATCTGTAAGAATATGTTATTGTCTTTATTCAGTACTTTTAGAGAGAATTCAGGGACATTTAGATTTGAAAAATCTATTCAGGGATTCATTTTTGAGGTCAAATAAGGTAACTTTTTTATCTAATCCCTTCTCACATCTAAGATTAGTTGATAAGAGCATTTGTTTGCTTTCAAAGTGAATAATATTTAGAAAGAGTCTTAAGATTTTACAGAAGTAGGATGAAGTTAGTTCTCAGTTAAAGTGCTTGCTGGTTTTGCTGTTTCAAATGGGATTTATTTAACTTGAATCTCTATTTTTAAAAAAAAGAATCCTCTTAGTTCCTTTTGTTAATATTATACAGTATGACTCTAGTCACCATTTAATTTGTAAGTGTAGGGAAAGTCCTTGAAATACTTAACAGATACACAGGGAAAAGCATTTAGCATCCTTTAAGTATAAGAAGAATGTGAATCTAGTTTTATTGACTCTTTAAAGAGTTTTTAAATGGTTAAATGATAGACTTCTAAATTATTAAAGGGATTTACTTGTAGCTAACTTGAGTAAGTTTGTGACATATTGTAGTCATTTGAGGAGATTTATATTAAGGAATAACAGAGAGTTACATCTTACAGAAGTGGCAAACTTTGTATGGTCAATTACTTATCAAGTACCTGAACCTAAGTTTATAGACTTGAAACCCTTTTAGCTTAATCCTTAAATGTAAATAAGCTCAGTCAGTGGCATATCACAGGGTTTTCCCACCTGAGACTGGATCTCCAGTGGATCACTTAAAAGAACTCTGAGCTTCTAGGGTTAGTTAGCAGCAAAATAAAGAGTTCTGTGAGTTTATTATGTGCAGCAGCACTCAGCATTTGGTATATATTATCTCTTGAATTCTTATGGCCCATATTTTACAATTGGAAATTGTTATTCCTTATCCACTTAGTAAATCTTCAGGTAACCAACAAACAGACGTCAAAAGGTTAGGTCACTTGCGCAAAGCCATGCTGCAAGTGTATTGGAACTGGTTTCAAACCTGAGGCTTACTGATTGATGTTTTTTGCATGAACTTCATCTTCATCAAGGGAAGGCGAGAGTACTTTATTTTGAAAAGAGTTCTATAGAGCAGAAATGTAGATTATATCAGAAGTTTTAGAATGTTAATATCTGTATATTTTAGCGGATATATTGGTAGTATTGTGTGAAATGCATTCTGTTAGTTATGGATGTTATGCACCCTGGGATCTGTGATTGTATTTATTATTTGCTCTTTTTTTTTATTCTAGTGTTTGTAGGTTATTTTGGAGTTTAATGCTTGATTTTATTTTAACAAATACTCCACAATAAAAAAAGAAAAAGCAATTGACTTAATAGGTTTAGACTGTATGTATAGTCTATGACAGGCACTCTGCCAAATTCTAAATAATGACCAAAGCACATAGTCTATTCTTATACGGATTGAATCATCCTTTTTTAAATATTAACTCACATTAGTCATTTATAATTAGCACTTATGAGACATTTTATCCTCTTCACAGAGATCGAATATTTTGAGATTTTTAAAAATTTATGAATTTTGAATTCATAAAAATTAAGACCTCTTGCTTTATATCTTTCACAATTAAAATATAAATAGAACCTGTAAATTTTTGGTAGAACCTATAAATTGGAAGAAATTTTAGGTCTACATATTTTTCTTTTCCTAGAATAGATTTATTATCTTCCCCTATACCTTTAAAATTATTTTTGCTTTCATTTGGGCCAGGTGGGCAGAAAAAGAACTGAACATGATGAAGCTTTTCTTTGATAATTTGGTATACTATATTCAAGCTGTAAGAGAAGGAAGACAAAAACATGCACTGTAAGTATCTTAACTAGGTTAGTTATATTTAAATACTGTCTTTCTTCTGAAAGATAATGTCCCAGTATTTCTACTCCTTTTCTTTCATATAATAAATAAATGGGATGAAAATTTTAGTTGTAAAAGTTTTCAGAGAAGGAAAGCCTCTTTTTTGTTTTAAGTTGGAGAATTTTATAACTTTATTTTTATAACTTTTAACCTTAGGGAAATGGAGGTTATATGATTTTTGGCAGTTGGTTAACCTTTACTACTGAGTTCTGTTCAAAGTCATTGTTTTCAGGAATTAAAAATTAACCCCCTCCCCCAGGATATCAGCAATATCCTTGTATTACTAGGATTACTAGGGTATTGATTCTTAAATTTTAAAATATTTCATCATTAGGTGACTTTGGATAAGAATTGGTAGAGATTGGTTAGTGGTAGCTGTATTTAAAGCTTCTTACAGGGACATGCCTACCTAGAAGGAAATGTAAAATTCAGAAGGTTTCTGCTTATTAGTCAATTGGTGGGGACTGATGGCTAAGTTGAGAAAACCAGCTTAATGTTAGTATCAGCTAGCCTTAGTATTTTTTGAGACAATATTCATATAGAAAGCTTTCACATAGATGAAAACCTAGCAGACTGTTCAGAAAAGTCATTCACCTTTAAGGCATACTTACTCCAAAATTTAATTATTTTTCCACATAAATCAATTCTATCTCCAGATTTTACTGTGTCCTTCAAAGTCCCACCATCCTCTCATTCACCTGAAACTTGGAGACTTAAGGGCCTTTTGTTGTTGTTCTGCCGTGTCCAAACACAGTGATGATGATAAAAATAGCAGTGTTCACCGATGCTCACTATGTGCCAGATACCATTTGAGTATTAACTTCAAGATATGCAACAGCTCATTTGAAGTAAGACTCATTTTAAAAATGAGAACGTTTAAGCTATGAGATGATGAATAACTTGCCCAAGGTCACACATTTTATAACTAGTGGAATAGTCTGTTTTCTCTAATTAATATTCTTGAGTTCTGTATTATAATTATCGTCATTCTCTAGTTATCTTAATGCTAAAATATATCCCATGTCTTTTCACAAGTTGACATTCCCACAAACACTGTTCCAGGCCTATTTTCCAACCTCTGGTTCAAGCTTCTTGCCTCATTCTCCCCCATGCTCATTAATTCCTATTCCTTATTTTATTAGGAATATAATATAATACTGGAAGAAAGTACCTGGCCTTTTAAATCATACAGACCTGGATTTAGATCATTGAGTGTATTGTTTTGACATTATTTTGATTAGTTCCCTCCCAAACAGACTCTAATTATTTACCTCATGGTTTTTTGTAAGAGTTAAATGAAATGATTTTGTAAGTTGCACCTGGCACATAGGTTATAAAATATAGTTACCTGGCTGAAACAAGCTATGGTACAAAACAAACAACAAATTTGCCCTTTACCCTCACTTAGATTCTTCACTGAATAAAAAATAAATTTCCAGTTTCTTCAGCCTTAGTATTTTGGGCCCTCTAAAATCTAAACTCAACCAGTGTTCGCTGTTTTATTACTCAATGATTTTTTTTTTCTTAGACCTCCTTTTCTAGAAGCCTACCAAATTATTTCTGAGGTACTCCTTAAATTTATTCTATAGATTTGTTTACCAAGTTATCATCTATACAAGATGCATCTCTTTAAGTGTTACTAAAATTATAAGCGTTCTTCATAGTCTGTATCTTCCTTTTAATCCTTCTTGAAGCAGAGGTTGAAGATAATCATGGTTTCCTGAATCTGAGCATCTCCATAGATCTGTGAAAACCATAAGATCAAAAAGAAGCAGAAATAAAACCACATAACACCACATCTTGAGCATCTTTAGGAGACGGAGTTCAAGTTACCTGTCAGTAGAAAAATGCTATGTTACAAAAGAGCTTTCACACATCTATAAGCCTGTGGGCTTGAAGAGCAGGGATGATAGGCTTAAGAAAGGGGCATGGAAGACAAGGCATAGACAAATCATCCTCAGAATGAGAAGGTCCAACATTAAGTGACAAAAAATAAACATAGTTCTAAGTCTTGATAGTTCATAGCATTGTGTACAGGGAAGTTGCACACTTTGTTAGTGGAATGATAGGTGGATCATCATATAAGCGTTGCTTTTGTGATGAAAAGGTAAATAGTGGAGTGGTGCTCTTTGGAGATGAGTTTTATACTTAGGGTACATAGCATCCTTCTAATCCTCCTGTCTGCCTTGTTGCCTGGCATCTTAAGGCGAATAAAACCTTAGATGTTGTCTGGCCTCTTTTGATAGGACTCCCTTGTTCCTTCAAGCTGTAAAACAGAGTTGTACATTTGCTACTATCCTTTGTTAAAGATACTGACCTCTTGAGTTTGTGGCCTATTATTTTTTTCTAATTGTTCAGTGGGGATTTTAGTAGGCAAGTTCTAAGATGGCAACCTAGGACAAAAAGATTCTTGTGGCATGAAAGCTTTCTGAAATAGACCTTTTCCGTATTTCTCGAATCCAGTGGCCTCTAGAGAAAATACTATCTGTGTCAACTTTGAGGCGACAAACAATTTTTTTAAGGTATTAGTTTGCCGCTAAAGTTTCATGCCATTAGGGAGATTATTTTTGTCCTATATTTCCTGTAATGTCAGAAGGCATGGACACGCCCATGAGAAGCTTTCATTATTGATGTTATCTTCGTTTTGCATCTCAAGAAATTTCCTGGCTGGTGATATCAGTAGCTAGTGAGACCCTGGCAGAGCCACTGTCTCTCATCTGGAACCTGAAGAAGAGAGGACTAACTGACTGGCTCCATGATTTCTAGGGTTCTGGGTCCATTACTCTGAGTTGTAAGTATAGAGGAATGAAGTATTCAGGAAATAAGAGCGCTTTGTACAGGATCAGACTTCATTTTCCCTTTATGTCTGTGACCAATGTCCCACAGACTCTGATTCAGAGAAAGTACAATAACTTACTTAAAATCACAGAACTGATGGATGATAGAACTCAAATTTGAACCTGTACTCCAAGCCTTCTGGTATAAAATCTGTCCTTTTTAGTAAAAGGATGAGAGCTGTTACGAACTGTTCTTGAATTTTATCTGGATGGCATTTTAGTCTGTGAGTTGCTTACTGTATTCCCTCCTCCCCACCCCCAGCCATCGTGCCACATGTACTTTCATCTTCACAAAGGGCACTGCAACATTAATGACACAAAAGTTCATCTTTCTTTGCCAACATTAATATGAGACAGTAAGGAGCAGTAAAGGTATATCCAGGAAACTTAATATTTAAACCTTAGAAAACCTTAACTTTAAAGTTCAGCAGTGAATGTGGGCTAATTTTTGAAACCAGCTAATTTGGGAAGGTTTAAAATTTTGTCCTTATTTGAAGATTATAGGAAATTGAATTTAGCCTCTTTGACTCTGTATAACCTGGGATATAGATCAGGGCTCAGACTGGCTGCTACTGTTTGTTGGCAAAGCAATTTGGGCAATTCATCCACAACCAGCCTTTGATTTGTAACAGATAAGAACTCAAGATTGATTTGGGAGGATGGGCTAAATGGGTAAGGGGCATTAAGGAAGACACTTGTTGAGATGAGCACTGGGTGTTATACATAGGGGATTAGTCATTGGAATCTACTCCTAAAATCGTTATTGCACTATATGCTAACTAACTTGGATGTAAATTAAAAAAAATAAACCTCATGATTGATTTAGTTTCATTAATTGGGTACTCAGATCCCTGTGGGAATTAGAGCATTTTACTACCACAGTTCTCAGGGTTGCTAAAGGAATCCTAAAATGCAAACCTGATGTCTTTCCTCTCTCTCCTTCAGCACCCTTCAGTGACCTCCTTTTCCATCCAGAATAATAACCAAAGTCTTCAGTTTGACATTTCAGGCTGGCCACAGTCTGGCCCCTGACTATTGCTTCAGATGCATCTTCTACTCACCCTTCCTCCCTCATAGACCAACATTTGCTTCTCAAAATGCTGTTTCGTTGTGTATGCTTACAAACTGAATTCCTAGAGAACCATGTGAAATCACCTACTTAACAAGCCTCCAGTTCTTACATTAACCATTGATTTTGAATTATAATTGTTTAGATTTGAAGTAGCATTCAAAAATGCCAATTTTGTATTCGCTGCATTCTTTATCAATTGGATTTATGGAATTGATAGTACGTTAGCATTTCTTGTTTAAGGAATATAGAGTTATCACTGATGGGACAGTGATAATGAAACATGCAATTTTTAGATGGAGATGCAGTTTTTTTATTTAACTATTCTAATCTATGTGCATATTGCATAATTTCAAAATGGCGTGTTTCCTTTGTTCCACTGTTGCATTCTTACGTACTTTCTCACCTAATTTAAAAGTATGTTTTCTGATGTTTGCAGATTTTTATAATTATTAAATAACATAAATCTCAAACATACCATTTGGCTTTATGACTTTTTTTTTTTGGTGTAACCAAAGTTACATACAGTTGACCTTTGAACAACGCGGGTTTTAACTGTGTGTGTCCACTTACATGCAGATTTTTTTTTTTTATGAAAATACAGTACTATCTGTGTATTTTGTCTTATAGTAACATTTTTCCTAGCTTATTTTATTGTAAGAATATAATATATAATAATATGTATATAACATACAAACTATGTGTTGATCAACTGTGTATGTTACCAGCCAGGCTTCTGGTCACCAGTAAGCTATTAGTATTCAAATTTTGGGGAAGTCAAAGGTTATATACAGATTTTTACCTGCATGGGGTTTGGTGCTCCTAAACCCCGTGTTGTTCAAGGGTCAAGTGTAACTAAAATATTTAATAATTATGATACTAAAGTGGAATTTTACTTCTCTGGTATAATTTAAGAGTAGGGCCATTAAATCATTAAAAATAATAAAGAAGTAGGATCTTTCAGTTAATTATTTTAATGACTTTTTAAATATAGGTACAGCCATAGTGCCGAAGTTCAAGTTCGACTTCAGTTCTTGACTTGTGTGTTTTCAACTCTGGGATCACCTGATCATTTCAGTAAGCTTTTTAATCAGTCTTTTAATCAGTCTTTTAATCAGTTTTTAGGTCTATATTGACTCTTGGAAGAGTCGAGTTAAATGTGCTCATGCCTTTAGATTTCTGTAGTGATTAATTAATATTAATTCCTATTCTTAATACCAAATGTCCTCAGTATGTATGGCAATATGAGCGTGACTCTGACACATTTTTGCTTTGATCTCTGAAAATGCCAGTGTCTCAGTGGATAAACAACTAATTTCAAAAACAAGATATTTAGGGTAGGAGAAGATACTGTGTTTAGGAGTGCTTGTATTTTTATTTCTTTTAGTTATAGAATCCTCCTATCACTGCAGTTAGAAATATCCACTGTCTATGTATTATTATTAGGGGTAATCGTACCCAAAATTGCTTGGCTCAATGGGTGATAGAGACGTTTAGAAGACCCTGCTTTTACTTAGATTAATCTATCTCAAATTCAATTTCATTAAAAATTAATCTTAAAAATTGGTCTGGTAAATTCAGGGTGTGGACTATATCTAAATCCATATGCTAAATGTTCTCAGAGGAGGAAGCTTGATTTCTTTTGGCTAGAGCTCCTTTTCTCTTAGTAGACAGATTGTGTTATTTTTCACTGTCCACACTTTTTTCTCTCTGTCCATGGCACCAAACTTTGTTAGGATGTTCTCTTTCTTTAGCTATGGTTAATAAGTCAAACTATTGCTAGCTGAGAGGTGTCATTATCCTCTCTTAATGTCCATATCTTGCTTGAGATACACCATCTGCTTATTTTAATGTTTAAGTCTGTAATTTCTTCAAGGTAAGCTCTTTGTAACAAATGCCACTAAAATGATGCCACAAGATTTTAAAATGAAGACACCTGTTTTTGATAGGAAGCTTTTGTTTCATACTATTAGGTCTTTCATCATACCCATTATGACTGATAATATACAAGAAATCAATAATATAAAATATAAAAAACCAATCTTATACATGGCTAAGTCAGACCAGATACTGTCAGCAAAAATAATTTCATATGACCTTTAAGTCTTATATTTGTTTAGTATAGAGTCTCACTGGAAACTGTTCACTACTCTTCTCAGTGTTTGAATAATGAATATTTTATTTTTCCCATCTCAGGGAGCATAGTATAGATTCTTTGTGTATAGGCTTAAAACAGCCACTGTTGAGGTAGAATCAAAGTGAAGACTTCAGTTCTCCCACATCATAATTGTTTGTCTCTTACTGGCACAGTTCCTTTCGGGGATAATATAGTTCTCTAAAGTTGTATTCAATGAATGAATACTGATTTAATATACCAATAACTATATTCTTAAAAAATTTTAGTAACAAAGGCTTATATATTGCCTATTGAATGTGAATTGGTGATTCAGTCATTAATGAATACACTTCTGTTTTATCATATGCTTTATTATAATTAACCTGGATACTGTTTTTCTGTTTGTTTTTACAACTCTTAATTTTCTTCTCTTTTATGGAATATATTTTAAATTATACATTAAAGATTGTTTATGGGTTTTTTTGTTGTTAGCTCCCAGGGGTATAAGTTCTTCAACCTGTTATGTGAGAAACTGATAGGATACCTATTTTCTGATCAGATTCTGTAGACTGATACTGCTACTAGGTAAATATTTTCTGTAAGGAGTTTTTTTCTATTCTGGATCTCATCTACTTTTCCCAAGAAAGAGGTTTCTTATGATTGAATCAGATTTTCCTATCCTTTCTGATTTAGGAGTAACCCAGGCTTTGGAACCCCTTATGATACACTTTAAAAATCCCTGTGATGCTTTTATTCTACCCGTTCAGATTTTCTCTTTTATCTGTATCATATTTGTGATTGCCTATAATACCATCTTTTTGGTTCTGAGCCTTTCTTTTGCCTTCTTTCTGCCAGACTTTGGAATTGTTTAATACTTGGGTCAAAGTACTGTACAGATTTCATCTCATTACATTGGCTTCTCAGATAATCACATACCCTGACATGTTGCTCGTTTCTTTTTTAGGGAATTACCTTTTACTTTATTCATTATACAGATCCTTTTTCCCCAAAGTTTCCAAAAATAATGCTCATTGGTATTTATTCTTTGTCTTCTATGTGCACAGAATGATCTTTAAACATTATGTGCACTCTGTTAACCCTTACACCTTAGAACCGACTCCTCAACTTTGAGGATTACCTCACCTTAAGCATGTTTGCTGTAATACAATGGTATGTTTATATTTTAATGAGAATGATTTTCCAGACCAAATGTCTCTTCCAGGATACTAAGTTGTATGTTTGGAGGATTTATAAGGGATTTATATCCCTTTAAAAGCATAAATTATGTGAAATCTCCTGTAAAATTTTTATAAAATGCTATAAAATATCTCCTTGATAATTTTGCATTTATTAGTGCTTCTAGTACATTGAATCAAGACCTAAAGATTATATGTGCCATGATTCAAAATTTGTAATTTTTATCTAGGGTTAAGTTTAGAGCAAGTCGACATTTTATGGCATTGTTTAGTAGAAGATTCTGAGTGTTATGATGATGCCCTTCATTGGTTTTTAAATCAAGTTCGAAGTAAAGATCAACATGCTATGGGGATGGAAACCTACAAACATCTTTTCCTGGAGAAGGTAATTTTCTTTCTTGACAGTTTGATTGCTTATGTTCATTTTCCATATTTCCTTTTTATCTCCGGAAATACAAATTCAGTAATGTTCAGTTTTTCCTCTTTTGATACAGATTTTTAAAATAGACATGTACTATTTTCAGCAGTTCTTATATAATTTTCCCATTTAGATTTTACTTTAATTTTATCCCCTATACTCTAATTTATATGAATATGAATAAGAGCTGTATTCTCTGAATCTTCTTTAATTAAATGGCTTTGGTTTTATGGAAGATACAAGCCAACCTCCAGATTTTTTGTAGATTCCTAGAAAGTCATTTTTAGGAAGCACTGTCATGTCATGTTATTTAAGATATTTTTCTATCCAGATTTGTTCTTTTTTTATCAGATGCCACAGTTGTTTCAGGTAATAAATTTCCATTTTAATTTAGAAACATTAGTGATAATAAAGCAATAGACTTTTTATTTTATACTTATTTTTGAGATTGTATACTCTGCAGAATCTCACATTATCTCTATGGTAGAATTGAATATATATGAATGAGTTTTGGTACATATAAACTAAATTGTTTAATAGATCTACTACAAAGCTACAGATAGACCTTCAGGTATCTTAATTTCAAGCCCTGACCTATATACAAAGTGTATATGTAGCTACACATCTTATGAATGTATATGGGTTAGGTATATAGTTAATGATAAAATTTTTGTTTCCTCTGATTTGGAGCTAGATACAGATATATCTTGAAAATTGAAACATACTGGGTTTCAATTATGACCTGAATAAAATTTTCAGTAAATTATTATCTATTTTAATTTTTTAAATTATCACTAAAAATTTGAGCAGATACCTTTTCTTCAGTGGTTTCAATAAAATTAACTTTGTTAAATTAAATTTCTTAATCTAAATTTGATAAAATGTTTTAACTTAATCACCACATTGAACTAGCTTAATTTTTTTTTTTAAGATGCCCCAGCTAAAACCTGAAACAATTAGCATGACTGGGTTAAACCTGTTTCAGCATCTCTGTAACTTGGCTCGACTGGCAACCAGTGCCTATGATGGTGGTTCAAACTCTGAGGTATGGATTTTGACCTGTTATTTTATTAGGTCAGTTTAAGGAATTTTCTTTGTTATTCCTCAAATAAGATTACTGAATTACCTTATGTAGTCTGCCAAGCATAGAATTTACTAACTATAAAGACTATTGTTATTAGGTTTTAAAAAGCTTTATAAAAACAATTTGGTGATTTTTTTTTTTCTGACAGTTTTTTTTTTTCTTGTTTATTTATTTTGAGAAAGAGACAGACAGATCACAAGCAGGGGAGGGGCAGAGAGAGAGAGGGAGAGAGAGAACCAAGCAGGCTCTTGCTGTCAGCACAGAGCCCAGTGTGGGGCTCCAACTCACCAACCTGAGTCGAAACAAAGAGTCGGATGCTTAACCAGACCGACCCACCCAGGCACCCCAGATTTGGTGGGGTTTTTTATTGTTACCAAAGGTAACTCTGGTGGTGCTCAATGATAACTTATTATACATTCCTTAAAGCAGAAGAGACAGTTGAAGTTTTTTAGTCCCCTGAAAACTCCTAGATAATATAATCAAGTAGTTTTGTCAGTTTGAAGGTTGATTTGTCTAAAAATCTGATTTTTATGCCATTAGTTGTGGCCAGGCTTTTACTTGCTCTTGGACAGCACCATGGAATAGAATCTACCTTAAATTATCTCTGACCATGAAGCATGACCGTTCTTTCATTAACCGAATGCTCACAAATTGCTAGATTTATTTCTGGCTTAGTGTTCTGTTTGCCTCATTGAGTGGCTCCTGGATTTTCTTGAATGTATTTTCTTAGACTTGTCTAACACAGACTAATTATTTGAAAATCTTCATTGGACATTCCAGTTTATTAATGCTAGCTTTCATTATGTAGTATCTACTCTCATTTTTCATGAATTTTCCTTAGAAGTTGAGGTTGTATTTATAAAGATAGAGAATACTGATATTAACCTGTGTTAATTTTGATTGCATCTGGAATGCTTTCATAAGATCTTCTTACCTTTTTTCTTTGTTCAAATAGTGTTTTGTGTTTTTAATATTTTGGTCTTAATTCTTACTTTGATCAATTTCAACTTGCTTATTTCAGACAAGCAGATCAGTTTTACCTAAGAACTATTTATATTCTAATTTTGAGGTAATACTGCTTTTTAAGTGGATGATATGAATGCTAAGGCTCTTCAGTTACTTATCAGAAGGCTATCTTGCTTCAGCCTGCCCAAACTTTTGAGGATTCTGTAGTTTTCAGTCACTCTCTTTTTCATTTCATAGTTAACATCATAAGTTTAAGTAATAATTTGGGTTAGCATATTCTAAAATTTTTCCGTGACTATCTTCAGACAATGGCTTTATCACCGTAAATTGGATGAAAGCATTGAAGCTTTTTTCTGCTAATAATTGTGTGTGTTTTCTTTTTATTCACCTGTAGCATGTTGTGGGGAGTTTTTCTTACCACTTAATCACAGCTTTTGAGTCAAACATTACACGCAAGCTCGCGTGTGCGCACACGTACGCACACACCCACACTCAGTTAACTGCTTTATAAATAAGTATTTTTAGAACCATAGACATATATTTCAGTGTTTGAGGAAATTTCCGAGACTCTTATCATTTTTATTATTTAATAGCTTTTTAAGAGGAATTGCCTTTGAGTTCTTTATAGGATATTAAAGGTCTTTGATATTGTGTGACTTTAAGACTTGTAACTTTAATCTTCTAATCACTTATATTGTTTGGCAAATAATAGAATAAATTTATAAACATCATATTTTCTTTCTTAGCTTTGTGGTATGGACCAATTTTGGGGCATTGCTCTACGAGCACAGTCTGGTGATGTCAGTAGAGCAGCTATCCAGTATATTAACTCCTATTATATTAATGGTGAGTGATTTGAAATATCTGATAATTTTTTATGTGAGGATTATTTTGTTTAGCTATTTTTTATTTAGTTTTTTTTTTTTTTAACATAGCTACACATCTGATTTTCAGGTAAAACGGGTTTGGAGAAGGAGCAAGAATTTATTAGTAAGTGTATGGAGAGTCTTATGATAGCTTCTAGCAGTCTTGAACAGGAATCACAGTCAAGTCTCACTGTTATAGAAAGAGGACTCCTTATGCTGAAGACACATCTGGAAGCATTTAGGAGAAGGTAATTTTTTTATACCACATTATTAACAATGAATTTCAAGCTCTTTTTTTTTTCTTCCCATTGCTGACATGTACAAAAGTATTCTTAAAATTAAACTGAAGGTTTTATTGGGGCAGGTAGAAAGCATAACTTACCACAGGTGAAGGGTTAGTAATAGAAGTATTTTTATTCATGATATGTACCATTTTGCCATGAAATAGGCAATATAGGTTCCCAGTAATTATTGTAGAGCTTTAAAATTTTTTAAACACTGAAAGGATATGCATGAATAAGAATCTTTAGAAAGAATTCCACCTCTAAGAAAGTATTATTATGATTGAAAGACAGAACACCACCACAAAAAAGGTTTCTAAAACCCTCACCAAGAACATCAAATAATCTCTCATAGTTGAATCAAGTTGAGTCATTTGTTTCATTTGCTGTTTTTTTTTCTTCCTGGACTAGGAGACAGTATTTTAATTTTGAATTTCCATTTACCATGGAAACATGATCAAAAAATTCTGTGTTAATGAATATCTGTATAATTAATTTAGACATACCCTGTGTAATACAGAAATAAAGCAAATTAACATTTATGAATATATCGACTGAAATGAAAGGTGAGTAGATAGTTTTAATTAAGAAATTCTGTTTGTTAAAAATCATGAGTAAATGTAAAAATACAAAGAATTGTGTTGGAAAAAATTGTTAAAATTAATCTTTCAACCTCAGAGCTTAGTTTGATAATGAGTCATACAATTGATATTTATTGAAACTCTAAAATATCAGGAAATATTGAATAATAAAAGATATTCTACACATTCCTTATAAATAACATGGCTTCATGATTTAATATATTTAGACATTGCAAAATTCTTTCTTTTGATGATTATTGCAATTTGTGGGAATTATACTTAAGTAATTCCTTATGTTTTTAAAGAATGTGTAAGGGAACTCTGGAGTTTTTTTTGAACAGAAACATCATGGTGCCTCATAACTTTTACCATTCTAAAATATAATTAAGCAAATGTGGTGTTGTGTCTTATTCAAAATAATAAAAAGAATACATACTATTTATAATAAATTCAGGTATTTTATCAAGGGTAATGCTACAGAAAATTAAAGTCATTGTAATCTATCTCTTCCTATTAGAGATAGTTACTGTTAGTGAGATGATATGTATTTTTCCAGAATTTCCTTTTGTGCTGCAGAGTCTAAATACCATAAACCAAAAAGGGCCAATTGGCTCAAACTCTTAGTCCTCACTCAGTGTTACATGTGTTTTTCAAATAAGTGTTTAAAAGTCTTTAAAAGTAAATTAAATTTCAGTGGTGCTTTTTGTAAGTTGAATGAATTTCAGTTCAAAAATCCCTTCTGAGATATATAATTTTTTTCTAACTCATGAAAAATGATTATAGAATCCTCTGATACACATATTTATATTTGTTCATGTTTCACTCTCGAAGTTAATGTTGGTATAAAGAACTTACATAAATATTTATTTTTAGGGTGCTACATAGAGAAAATAGGAAACAATCGAATATTTGAAAAACTAAGCTAGTTTAAAAATATGTCAGGTATTTTCATGCACATCTTTGTGTAGTATCACTGTACAATTTCAAGTCAGTGTGCTTAGTTCTAATTTAAAATTGCCTAACATTTATAGAATGAGAATATAATTAGAGTGTTTGTGTATTTCTTATATTAAGAGACTAAATAAAACTGTCTTTTAAAAAGGATTTTCTATGAAAAGAAGAAAGGTTATAATTTAAACAGTGATTCTCCACCATAGTGATTTTGTTTCCCAGGGAATGGGTAGTGTCTTGAGACACTTAGGATTACCGCAGCTGAAGGGAGAAAGGGGTACTGTTGGCATTATGGTGAATGGATGGAGACCAAGGATGCCGCTGAACATCCTGCAGCACAGAAGGCTGTTTCCCCTCCGTCCTCCCACCCACAACCAAGAATAATCCGGCCTCAGAAGATTTAAGATTATTCTTTTGCTCAGCCATAAAAGCTGGGCATTGGATACCATCTAGGAAATCAAGTCCATTTATTCCTTTACTTTATGTCCTTCTATTCTAGAATTGCTGGGTAGTTTTTGACATTGATAATTCTTTTCTTAACTAAATTCAGGTATCCTGGATCCTGTCTTCAACAACTGAAAGTCAGTTAGAAAACTGACAATATTTAGTGAGTGACCTGCTAGATGCCTTTCTCCCTAGAGATTAGTCTTTGTGGTTTATTTTATAATTTTGGCCATCTTGGAATCAGCACTCAAATTCTGTTAGGCTGGTTAACATATACTTATTAGGATACATTTCTGTCTCTGAAAAAAATGTTTCCTAATCCTTTTTTTTCCTGTTCTGAATGTAGGAAGGAAAACTTGACATTTCACTTTCTGGATTAGTTTGTTTCTTTAAATTCCTCTTGCTTCTACGACTTCCCTCCAGTCCCCCTTTAAAAAACATAAATAAGTAATCTTCATGGGTTTTTTTCCCCTCCAGTAATTTTTCTTGGAAACTTTTTTAAAGGAATTCGTAGGTGTATTTACACATTAAAGTTTAATTCAGTTGATGAATCTAAACTTAGTGCTGTAGAGTAAATTGAAATATGCTACAACCTTTTGTGGGCTTTTTCATTTTGTGAAATATTAAAAACTTCTGTAACATTAATATGGGTTAAGATGATATTCTTCTTATGTGTGATTTTTGTGTATTTTAGGTTTGCCTATCATCTCAGACAGTGGCAAATTGAAGGCACTGGTATAAGTAGTCATTTGAAAGCACTGAGTGACAAACAGTCCCTGCCGCTCAGGGTCGTATGCCAGCCAGCTGGACTTCCTGACAAGGTAGTTACACAATTTTAGTTTCAAAATTGATAATATTTTCCAGTTCAAATATCTGTTTTTGTTGTATTTTTAAATTGGTTGCATCTCATATTTCAGATGACTATTGAAATGTATCCTAGTGACCAGGTAGCAGATCTTAGGGCTGAAGTAACTCATTGGTATGAAAATTTACAGAAAGAACAAATAAATCAACAAGCTCAGCTTCAGGAGTTTGGTCAAAGCAGCCGAAAGGGAGAGTTTCCTGGTAAGTCTAATATTTAAATTTTCATATTTTCCAGGTTTTGTTATATATGAACTTAGAACCTTTGATTTTAAGACTACCAAGTATGTTAATAGCTCCCATCCCCGTGCTTTTGGTATCATGACATTGATTCATAAGGAAGAGTTAAGAGTTGCTTTAGATGTTATTTGTAAATGTTTTTCCTCATTTTTATCAGAAAATTTTTGTTTAGAAATTATTTGATAAGTAATAATGGAGTTATACGTTTAGGCATGTACCCAGTGTTACCCAATAAATTTTCTTTGCCATTTTGATACATTTTGTTTCCCTTTTTTCTTAGGGAATATGAAAATAATACACCCTGTTCATCTCCCCTTCCCTCCAAAAGAGTATCATATTAAAACATTTTTCATGTAGGTCTGAAAGGTGTATTTGATTTCTCCTTTACTGTTCCCACTAGTGCAATTTTAGTGTTTTTCCTTAGCACATAAAATATGAGTTAATCAGAGGAACAACCATTTTCCTCTGAAACAAAAACTTCAAGTCTTTAAATTTTAAGTAAAATGTAATAGGCTAAGTATATATTTAGAAAAAAAATCTTAAAATTTAAAAGCTTCTCTTAGGATTTTCAGTCTGCCTGTGTGCAGTGATTCTTTGGCATCTTTTAGTAAGGTGGATCATGTTTTAGAGGGAAACACAAGTATCTTCTAAAGTATCAGGTCTTTAATTTTGTTTCAAATAATTAATAACTATTCTTGGTACTAGAGATGTTGAGAAGTGTCCCTCCTTATCCCTATCTCTAAACCACCCGTTTCCCTTTTCCTGTGGCAAATGCTGCTGTTGTTTTCTTACCCATTAAGAGATACCAAGATGAAGAATCTTCATGTACTTAAAACACAAATAGTAACATTCTATTTATAGTGCCTATAAAAAGTTACCTCATCTTTCTCATTCTTACTAAATCTACATATCCTATAATATGGTAGTGCCACAATGTGTTTTACTTTCCTCTATTAATGGACATTTAGTTTGCAGTGTTTTTGTTTTTGGGTTTTTTTTTTGCCATTTACAAACAGTACCACAGAGAATATCTCCACACCTACATATATCATCGAAAGCATGTGGGCTAAATACCTAGTTATGAGATTTTCTGGTCAAAGGTACCTTCTTTTGGGATGATGAAATACATTTTACACAAAGAGAATATGAAATTAGTAATAATAAAATGAAATGTTTCTATGTGCATACCATCCAGAGTAAGAACTGGAACATCATTAGAATCTATTTGTGTATCTCTTTTTAATATCTTCTTTACCACTTCTTTTTAACAATGTCTTGACTTTTTAGCTTATTATTTTTGTGTGTGTTCTTTGTAGCTTTACCTCTAATGTGTATATTCCTTTAAAATGTGTTTAGTTTTGTGAAACTGATAAGCAAAAATTTGATAAAGGAAAAGGGTAGTACGGTTGTTATTAGACCAAGGATCAGAGAAGGAAACAAGCTAAAGGGGGTGTTTACTTTAACCTTCTCTTAAAGGTTTTTAAAGCTTCATCTGAGGATATCAGTGGGAAAGTTCTCAAGTATAGGTCTTGTGCTATATACAACATCGTGCTGTGTAGTGTTGGCAAGACACTGGAATTCCTAACAGAAATATAGTCATAGAGTTTTGGGTATTTTTTACTTTTTCGAATCTCTTCATGACTCATTTCAGCTCTCAGGAATAGACTAAGGAAAAATATCTTCTGTGAGATATCAGGTAATAGGACATGGAGATGAAAGTAGAAACTTCACCAGCATATGGTGAAGATAGATCAGGTACAGATAAGAATCCAATTCAGGTCCACTTGCCATTCCTTCCTCAGGGAAGATATCATAAAGGTAGCAGAGATTTTGATCATGATGGCCCCTCAGTAATGCATTTCTCTATTATCACTGATCTTACTATTTATTCTCTAAATCTGATCCATAACAGTATGATATATTTTATCATCTTCCTGGTTATTCTCTGCCTCTGTCTTATATGGGATATCCTTTTTTTTTGGGTATCCTATATCTTTTTTGTTGGTTCACCTTTTTGTGTTTTTTTCTGGAATACAATGCAGTTATTCAGTAGCATCTTGAGAGATTGGATGGAGTAAAGTTTTGATTCTTTGAATAATCAAAAATTTTCATGTTTTATACTTAAATCGTAATTTGGCTGGGTACACAGTCTAGGTTGGAAGTGGTTTTGTCTCAGAATTTTAGAAATACTGCTGCATTGCGTTTCTTGCTTCTCTTCTTGCTGTCCAGTATTCTCAAGCCATTTGCTTTGCAACATGTGTAATATATTCTGTTTTCTTCTTTTGTAGGGCTTAATCAGTCTTCTTGTTCTGAAATTTTGTAATACCCAGTCTGAGTATTAGGTCTGTTTTCAACTATTGTGATGGGTACTTTAGGTTTTAATTTGGCATCATTTATCTTTAAGTTTGGGGAAATTTTCTTGAATTAGTTTATTGTTTTCCTGTCCACTATTTAATAATTTCTCTTTCTAGGAATTCTTTATCATCTACATGTTGTATCTCTTGGACAATTCAAAATTTACTTTTTTTCATGTTTCATTTCTTTAATCAACTTTTAACTAAACTTGCTGTGAGATGTTTTCAACTTTAGTTTGTTCAACCTTCTTTTGAGTTTTTCATCTTTTGCTGTCATGCTTTTAGGATCTAACATTTCATTTTTTGTTCTTTGAACATCCTATTTTCATGGTTGACATACCTTTTTAATGTTGTTGTGGGTTTTTTTTATCAGTGAATCTTCAAAAATCCAGACTTCATGTTTCTGCATTTTAACCAGACTGTGTAGCAAATTATCTGATTATTTTTTTTATTAGTTTCTTGTCATCTTTTCTCTTTTTTTACCATGTATTTATCATTTTGGCACTCTTCATTCCCATATGTAGATCAAAATTACCATTTGATTTTTCTCTTTATTTTTTTCTTCTAATGAACAGCTTTTAAAAATGTTTTTATTTCAGTCTTTTGGTGATATAGTTTCTCAAACTTCTGTAAGTTCATTTTGCCTTCTCTTTTGAAGCATATCTTCACTGGATATAGAATTCTAGGTCAAGTATTTTCTTTTCAGGACTTCTTTAAATGGCTACCCATTGTCATTTGGCTTGTAGAGTTTCTGATTGGAAGTCTTTGGTTTTTTTTCTTTCATCCTTTGTATACAGTATGTCTTTGTAACTGTGGTTGAATTTAAAGAATTTTTTTTTGTTTTGGTCTTAAAATTTTTAAAAACTAAGCTCTACTCCCAAAGTGAAATTTGAACTCAAGACTCTGAGAACAAGAGTTGTGTGATCTCCTGACTTAGCTAGCCAGGCAGCCCAAGAAATTTTTTTGACATTGGTTTTCAGCAGATTGCTTTTAATATGCCTTCTTGTGTTTATAATATTTACCATATTTGAAAAAGATTAGCAATTATATATTTTTTTCAAATATTTTTTTCTTTTTTCTTTCCCCTCAGCCTATCTTCTGGGCCTCTAATTAAATGTATCCTAGACTATTAACGTCTCATAGATCACAGAATTGCCCTTTTTTTCCCCACTTTTCCTTCCCCTCTCTGTTTCTCTTCTCTTTCTCCCCCTTCTTCTCCCTCTCTTTTTTTCTCTTCCCGCTTTCCCTGGTCTTTGGCAGGTGTTGATCTTTCTCTGTTAAATCAGTATAAGTCAAATAACAGGTTATAAGCCTATTTTTGGTTTGACATTTATCTTTTTGGTGTCTTGCTAGTTATTATTTCATTTGCTTTTTAGCTTACAAAATTGGTCCCCCCCCCCCCCCCCCCCTAATTAATAAAATTTTAAAAATTCATAGGGCGCCTGGGTGGGTCAGTTGGTTAAGCATCCGACTTTGGCTCATGTCATGATCTCACAGTCTGTGAGTTCAAGCCCTGCATTGGACTCTGCTGACAGCTCAGAGCCTGAACCCTGCTTCAGGTTCTGTGTCTCCCTCTCTCTCTGCTCCTCCCCTGCTCGTGCTCTGTCTCTCCCTCTTAAAAATAAATTAAAAAATTTTTTAAATTCATTTTATTGGAGTTTCAAAGGATAAAATATAGATATATTGTTTAATATACCATCATAAGAGGTTTTTATCAGATTTTTTGTTACTTTTTCTTATTTAGAAATATTTATAGCATTAAGACTTAAAATTTTTTTAAGTTAGTAATTCTTTTCAGAACTCTGCAAGGAATAAGCAGTTTTTGTGTTTAAAAAGATGCTTTCAAAAGTGGTAAAAGAGGAGCACCTGGGTGGCTCAGTCCAGCATCCAACTCTTGCTTTTGGCTCAGGTTATGGTCTTACAGTTTGTGAATTCAAGTCCTGCGTTGGGGTCTGCACTGACAGAGAGGAAGCTACTGCTGATGCTCTGTTTTCCTCTCTCTCTCTACCCCCTCCCATAAATAAATAAATAAATTAAATAAATAAATAAATATAGTTTTTTAAAGAAACTGGTAAAATATGGAAACTTCCATCAATTGTAAAAGCCACCTCAAACCATTGTAATCAAAAGTTAATGTGTAATAAGTGTAGGCCTATCTCATACCAAATAGAACCCAAGAGCCTAAATAAATTACTAATCATCTTAATTCTCTTTAAAACAAAATTATCTATATTATCTATGTAACAAAGTTATCTATCTAGCTATCTACACACTAGGAACCAAGCAAACTATATATTAGCACTCCATCACAACTAAGGATGTTTAATCTAAATATTGTAAAATGTATCAGTAATCATAGATTGTATTATTATCTCAGTAAGGTAGAAAAGACAGTTAATAAAAATCTGCCAAAGTATTAGAAGTTATATGTAGAGTTTTTATTGAGATATATAAATGAACGCTTGACTAAGTGGACATGCCTAGCAAGTTAATTTATGTCATAATGTATTCTAAAATCTTAATGGAATTTTTATTTTAAATTTGATGAAATTACTCTGAATAATAAACTGTGAATACACTAAACAGTGTCAGAAGTTCTGAGAGGAAAACCAAAAGAGGGTAATAGATGAATTTTGGTTCTAGCTTTTAAACATTTAAAACATTATAATACAGTTTTGGTGAAAAATTGGATCATTATGGAAAGCAGTAGCCTGACTGTAGTCATTCTTCAGCTGTGTAGTGTACATCCAATGGAATTTTTTTACATGAATTTTATAAAATTGAACAATACTTAAGTTTAAATCATTCCTCTGATATTTCATCATTTTGCTTAATTTCCTATTCTGTCAAGCATTTCCTTTTTTAAAAAAATTGATGGATTAAACAGTAAAAGTTGAATGCCTGCTGTGTTCTAGTACTGGGAAATCATCTCTGAGTGTAATAAAATGTCTGCCATTATGAAAGTGGGAATTTTTTTTTTTTTTTTTTTTTTAAGGAGAGACCAATATATAGTGTCAGATGCTAGGTACGTACTTTGGAAAAAGATAAAGCAGAGTAAGGGATTAATTTAGTGAAATGAGGCTCTTAGGAGGAAGGCTCACATACTGTAACCATGTATTCATATCAGCAAATAAGTTAATTTTTATAAAAATGTTCACTTAATTTTTTCTGCTTTTTTTAAGGAGGCCTTATGGGACCTGTCAGGATGATTTCATCTGGACATGAGTTAACAACAGATTATGATGAAAAAGCACTTCATGAGCTTGGTTTTAAGGATATGCAGGTACACACAAATGTCGTTTGAGTTTTAATGTTTGCTGATTTTGGGGGCGCTGCCTGCATGAGCGAGAGAGGGGCAGAGGGTCTAAGGCAGGCTCTGCATTGACAGAAGAGTCTTATGTGGGGCTCAAACTCAAAAACTGTGAGATCATGACCCAAGCTGAAGTCAGACTCTTAACTGACTGAGCCCTCCAGGTGCCCCAAATTTTAATGATCTATAGACTGTTAAACTCAGCAGTTGAATATTTGAAGATATCCTTCAAAAACAGTTATTGCTTTTGTTTTAATTGTATGTGAAGTTTTGTGGGATTTTTTGTGAAGTAATTTTATACATAATACTTTAATTTTATACTTAGTTTTATACTTGTCCCCTTTGCTCTTATTTTATAGATGGTATTTGTATCTTTGGGTGCACCACGGAGAGAACGGAAGGGGGAAGGTGTTCAGCTGCCAGCATCTTGCCTACCACCCCCTCAGAAGGACAACATTCCTATGCTTTTGCTTTTACAAGAACCTCATTTAACTACTCTTTTTGATTTATTAGAAATGCTTGCGTCATTTAAACCACCCTCAGGAAAAGTGGCAGTGGAAGATAGTGAGGTGACTGTATCATTTTATTTTTACAGTGTATTGTTTGTTTTTCTGTTGAGTGGAAAATACTGCACTCTTAACTGCAGTAAAACCTGTGGGTCCATTTATTCATTGATTACATATTTAACTGTAACTGCCTAATATGATCCAGGCATAGTGTGTTTTAAGTATTGTTTTACAAGGACCAAATTAGGCACAGTTTCAACCTTCATTCAGTCTAGTGGGAAGATAAATAATTGATATTCCTGGCAGATAAATTCAGGTTAAACTAACAGCTAAACCTTAGATAGAGGTATCTGCTAAGACTGTTATTAGGGAGTAGTAATAGGCAGAAACTCATTTTATATATATTATTTGGTCAGGGACAGTTTCTCTGAGGGAAACCATATGTAACTGAGCTAAAAGAATGAAAAGGAGCCACCTAAATGAAGTCAATTGAGGGATTGCCTGCATACAGTAATCTAATTCCTGAAGCCCTTCATACAAGGAATTAGGCAGGTCTAGAAATTGTTGGAGAACTAATAATGAGTAGAATGTGGAGGCTAGTGGGAGAGGAATGAGAGGAATAAGATAGGAAAGGTGAATAGAACCATGCAACTTATTTTTATTTGACTTCTTTTCACCTTTTAAGGTCAATAGCAGAAAGGTGTTTTAAGCAGAGGGAGGAACACACATTCTGATTTTGGTTTTCAAGGTAGTAGATTTGTTTGGTAAAAGTAGAAAAGGCAATAAGGAACCTAATGTACTAGTTCAAAGAAGCCCTGACGGTGCCCTGGAATAGAATGAAGAAGGTGGACAGATTAAGAGGATTGCAGGTCACAACGACATAACTTGGTTGTGGATTGGTTTAGGAGTGAGGATAGACTCAAGTTCAGGAAGAAGGAAAATAGGACATGGCGTCCATGTTTCTGGCTTGAGCAATTGGGTAGATTCCATTGGAGATGAAGAATGGATGTTCATGGGACATTAAATGGTGATGTCAAGGAATCAGATATAATTGTGTTTGGAGCTCAGAGAAGTGGTTTGGTCTAAAGAAGTAAAGTGTGGGTAATCACTGAAAATATGGTATTTAAAGACCGTGAGATAACCTAAAGGATTCAGTATTAGTCCACTAATAGATTTTTAATGTTTTTAAATGGACTTATCCTAACACAATATTCATTCATGTGTCTCACGCAATGAATTATTATTTTGAGATTGAGTGGCATATAAAATAGTACTACTATTGTTTCTTTCCCAGGAATGTTAAGTGACTTTTTTTCCATCTTTACAAGATAGGTTTGATCCTAGATGCATTGGTAACTGCTATGGAGTCATATTCCTCATAGTTTGGGGTCTGTTGTGGTGGCAAGATTTTAAATTCTTAAGAAATTCTTCTTTTGCTCTAGCAGAATAGTCAGTAACAGATGCCCATGAGCCTCCTTTTTTTTTTTTTAACCTTTTGTCTTTTATACCTTAAATATTTAATGACCTTTTACTTAATGTCAGCACTGTATGGACAGTTTAAAAGGAAGGTAATTAGAAGAATTCTTCAGTTTTCTAGAGGCTTGCTATGCAGATGTGGAAACTTAGGGAACAAAAATTGGAGGAAGGTTTTGCAAAAGGGGAGTCTTTCAAATTGGGCCTTGTTGCTACGAGCAAAGAGAAGCATTATAGATTCACAGAAAAGTGAATGGCAAGTTCCAAATACTGGGAGTGTGAGTATAGTGTAATTAAAAAAATTGAAAGAGAGATTGGAACCTATCCCACAAAGGGCCATATGAGATGTTTCTTCTTTGTAAAATGCATTGCCATTATCATGGAATGTTTTATTTTTATTTTATTTTATTTTTTTTAAATATTTGATATTTTCTTCCTAGAGGTTTATTTTTTTTTTCAATTTTTTAATGTTTTATTTATTTTTGATACAGAGAGAGACAGAGCATGAGAGGGGGAGGGGCAGAGAGAGAAGGAGACACAGAACCGGAAGCAGGCTCCAGGCTCTGAGCTAGCTGCTAGCACAGAGCCTGACATGGGGCTCGAACCCACGAACATGAGATCTGACCTGAGCCGAAGTCGGAGGCTCAACCGACTGAGCCACCTAGGCGCCCCATCATGGAATGTTTTAAAGCAACAAAATGAAATCTTTTATGGGTTATTAGAAACAAAATATAGGTGTTAGTGTTGTAGATGTATTAGAGAAACAAAGACTTGGAGGTAGGAGGTGTGGTGAATAGGCCATGGTAGTAGTCCCCATGAGGCTGAACTGTAGAGGAAGAATTCAGTTTTGAGCAGATACTTTCTTGAACATTGTGGCAAGTACACCATTGTTGATGTGGGATTCCTTTGTTGTTCCAAGAATAGTTGGGGCTTGTAGAAGGTTGAAAAATAAAACTAAAGGACATTTGTTGTGAATGACTCATATTATGGGGCTTTCTAGTCATAACATAGCAGATACATTGATTTATTTACACCTGGGAATTTTTTTCCTTCAAATTATTTCTTTGCACAGAGTACAGCCTTAATTTTTGTCTTTTAAACTTGGTGTTTACACAGGAATGAATTTATTTTACTGAAGAATGTTCAGTGCCATGTCCCCAACTAAACTAAAAATGCTACTTTGGGTTGCTTCTCTTCATTAGGGTTGTGAAAAGCACAGGATACTTTGAAACTCTAAGATTTGCTTCTTTTCAGATACACTAGCTTTTATATCATTGCATGGAAAGAACTAAACTTTTTATAGATACACAGTAGATTCCTTTGGCATCCCTTTGTATTATAGCAAAAAATCATTACGACAGCAGCAGTAATAGAAATTCATACTCTGTGGAAAATTCCAACATTGTAAATTTTGGCTTTAGCTGTTTATTTACCTCTTGGGGTCGTACTGTAGTTTTTGGGTTTTTTTTTTTTTTTTTTTGAGAAACTTGCCTATCTATTTCTTAAACGTTTTCTGAAACATTCTTCAAGTTACTATTATCTCAGAATCTTACAGAGTTGAAATTAAATGACAATGGAAAAAAAGAAACTTTTAAAAAAATATTTGTTTTCTTCTTAATCTCTGCTTATATGAGATTGGAAAATAAGATGGATTAACAAATGAAAAAGAGGTACTCTTTTCCCAAATGTGTAAGGTCAAGGCTTTACTTGACCAAGACTTTGTCATAGTTGGAATATTTACCTGATAATGTTCTTGAACTTTACTTGAATGGCTTTGTAAAACAGATATTTTCACTTTGAAGTTTCCTGAATTAAGTATGAAGATTTCCAGGTCACTATTTTTTTCCCAAAAAGTATCCAATAACAAGTTGAAAAACTACTACTTTGACATAACAATTTACTGAATAAATATATTTATTGTTTATAAATAATAATTAAAAAATAAATTGTTGGGGCGTCTGGGTGACTCAGTCAGTTAAGTGTCCGACCTCAGCTCAGGTCATGATCTCACAGTTCGTGGGTTCAAGCCCCACGTTGGGCTCTGTGCTGACAGCTCAGAGCCTGGAACCTGCTTCGCATTCTGTGTCTCCCTCTCTCTCTGCCCTTCCCACGCTAATGTCTGTCTCCCTTTTTCTCAAAAATAGATAAATATTAAAAAAATGTTTTTAATTGTTTACCATGAAACACATGGCTCATTTCTTACTTTTAAAGTAAGACTAGGGGCATCTGAGGGGCTCAGTTGTTTAAGTGTCCAACTTCAGCCCAAGTCATGATCTCATGGTGTGTGAATTTGAGCCCTATATCGGGGTCTATGCTGACAGCCTGGAGCCTGCTTCCACTTCTGTGTCTCATTCCCTCTCTGCCCTTCCACGGCTTGTTCTCGCTTCCCCCCCCCACCCCCCAAATAAACACTTAAAATTTAAAAAAAAAATAAAGTAAGACTACAGAATGTTATCAAATTAATAATCAAGGATCTTATGCAAAACAGTTTAACTTAAATGTAGGTTTATGTTTTTAGTGATCTGTCTTGATAAGCAGTTGTTCTTATTTGTGTAGAGCTTAAGATGTGAAGAACTTCATCTTCATGCAGAGAATCTCTCTAGGCGTGTGTGGGAGCTACTGATGCTTCTTCCTACATGTCCTAACATGTTGATGGCATTCCAGAATATCTCAGATGAACAGGTAAACCTACAATATCTTTTTACTCTGCTAGAGGATGGCACCATTTTATATTCTGGCAATGTATAGATTGCTTATTGACCTATATCCTCAGTAAAACTTTACCCATTTAATGGATTAAAATGTGCCATTTCATTTTAATGTTCATTTATTTGTTAGACTTAATAATATGGGCCTAATGCAAGGCAAGGATTTTTTAAAAATTATATTGAAAAAACATAATTTGCCTTTATATTAGTGTTTTTTCATACTGCTATATGTTCTGAATATATTCCTATTGGGGCATGACCTCACAAGTGTAACCGTTAAATATCTTTGTAAAGAATTAGATTATTTTTTAAAAGCTATATAATAAAGGGTTAGGTAGAGATACCAGTAGAACACATACACGATGAATGGAAAAGCAGTGTCCTAATGTTATTTCCCTAATAGTTTTCTATGACTTGGGACTTGCCCATGTGATTTCAGAAGGTCCGTATCTCAAACGATTTAGTTGTGAACAAGGTAGGTCTGAGAAATGATGGTTGATGACTCAGAATAGGTCTAATAATATTATCAGAGATGCACATTGTGTGAAAATCATTTCATAAATTAAGAGTAGAAAAGAACAGTATTTTAAGGTTTATGTATTTGCGTATGACTTAAATGTGCAGGTGTAACTTTCTAAGTAGTGCATAATAGGCTTTACTGCTTCTACATCTTTAAAAGTTGATGTATTCAACTAGGCTGCATAGGTGTTTCCATTGTGAAGATGTTGAAGAGCCTCATCTGTTTTGAAAGTTAACAAGATAGAATTTTTTTCCTGTGCTGCTGTTTGCATATCAATTTTAATGAAATTTAATGAAAAATTGGTGTTTTAAGCATACTATCAGTACTAGTTAATATAATTCGTCTGCATAGATTTGAACATATTTCAACGTATATGTAATATTTGAGTTCTTATATAGTGTTAATTTCTTCAAGGTTTTTTTGGGGGGGAGGGAGAGGTCTTTTAGTAAATTGGCCTAAGAAAACCTATGTTTTTCTTTTTTTAATTTAAGAGTACTGATGGACTTAATTGGAAAGAACTTCTTAAAATTAAAAGTGCCCACAAGCTATTATATGCCCTGGAAATTATTGAAGCACTGGGAAAACCTAACAGGAGGATAAGGAGAGAGTCAACGGTAATTATATTTCCATTCTTGCCATCAAATACTTGTATTTTCTCTGGAGCCAAATTCCAGAAGGTGTTATATTCTTTCATTTGTTTGTTTGAGAGTAAGTGAGCATGTGAGTAGGGGAAGGGGCAGGGGGAGGGAGGGAGGAAGAAAGAGAGAGAGAATCTTAAGCAGGCTTCACACTTACTGTGGACTTGGCTTGATCCCACAACCCTGGAATCATGACATGAGTAGAAATTAAGAGTCCTATACTCAATTGACTGAACCATCCTGGCCTCCCAAGAATGTGGTGGGTTTTTTGTTTATGTTTTTGTCTTTGTTTTTTAGAGAGGGAGGGGGGAGAAAGAATCCTAAGCAGGCTCCACCTTCAGCATGGAGCCTAGAGCAGGGCTTGGTCTCATGGCCATGTGATCATGACTTGAGCTGAAATCAAGAGTCAGCAGCTTAACCGACTGAGTTGCCTGGACACCCGGGTTATCTTTTAATTCTAGAATAATTTTTTTCTTGTGCCGCCTTCTCTTATTAATTTTGTAAACTCTTTTTTTTGAAGTTTATTTATCTATTTTGAGAGAGAGAGTGCAGGAGGGTCATAGAGAGAGAAGGAGAGAAACAGAATCCCAAGCAGGGTCTGCACGGCAGAGTCTGCTCTGAGGCTCAAACTCCTGAACTGTGAGATCATGACCTGAGCCAAAATCAAGAACCAGATGCTTTACTGACTGAGCCACCCTGGCACCCCTCGTATCCCTCTTATCCTTTTTGTTTTTTGTTTTTTGTTTGTTTGTTTTTTTGCCATTCCCACAGGGAAGTTACAGTGATCTTTATCCAGATTCAGATGATTCAAGTGAGGATCAAGTGGAAAATAGTAAAAATTCCTGGAGTTGCAAGGTTTGATCATATGTGTTAAATAGTATGTTAATAAAAATTATCCTTAATTTCCAAAAGCAGGTGTCATAATAATTGGTGTTCAACTAATTTACTAGTAAAATAAAGCATAGTTAAAAAATCATGTATGACTCTAAATCACAATAATAAGATGAGATTATTTAATGCCTTGGGGCACTTATTTTTAGCACTATATTTTCTTCCCTTATTGAAATACTTTGTTAGGACACCCTAGTGTCTGCAATTAATTGCTCAATGGAATTTAAAGATATGTTTATGGATTTTTGCCAGAATCTTTAAAAAATTTCTTGAAAGTAAGGTATATGTTATCACTTTATATAGAAGTTATTTTGATTATTTAAATCAGAGTAATTTTCTAGATTAAAAATGCATAATATTTTACACCTGCGTATATACATAAATACACAGACATCTAGTAACTCAATCAAAGAGCAGGTCCTCAAGACATTTTGTGGCTACATCTGTCTTACCAGTACTCTCACAACTGCTTACAGTTTGTTGCTGCTGGAGGGCTTCAACAGTTATTAGAAATTTTTAATTCTGGAATTCTGGAGCCTAAAGAGCAGGAATCCTGGACTGTGGTAAGTGAAAATTTACTTTTTTAACCAGTTAAAATAGTTGTCCTATTTTAAGCACTTCCATTTTCCATTAGCAAGTGTATCTTTTGCCATATGCTTCATTGTAGTAAGGAAGATTTATAGAGTGTAGTAAAACTAAGTTTTGAAAAATACGGTATCTGCCAAATTATTCATAAGAATTCTCCATGATACCTGTTAAAATTTAAGTGCCAGAATTCACGGCTCTGAATTATGGCTAACTTACAAACCTTTTTCCTTTAGGTAAATAAATCACATATTAATATTTATATAATTTTAACATTTGGATTCTTTTAAAAGAACTGGTTTATATGTCATCAAATTTTGGAAAACATCATTTTTCAGTGTTTCATTTTGTTTTGGGTATTTCTTCCTTTCTAGTAGTGGTACTCAAAAAATGGTTCCCAGACCATTTGTGACTGGTCTGAAATGAATTAGGTACAGAAATTGAGAGTAAACCTTCAGAAAATTTTATAGCTGTTGAATATGGTACATATTTTTTATAATATTTCACAAAATTATTTGTACTTAACAAAATGGAAGGGTATTTTTTTAAATAAAAGGTACTCTATCACTTTTAACTTGAAGAAGAAGCACTACTCATATTAAGAAAATAAAATTACTTGTGAAATATTAAAAAATTGATATGCTATACCAAATGGTGGAATCTGGCTTTTAACTAAATCAAAAGGAGGCTCCCTTTCCTGACCTCCAACAAAGCAGAGTGGCATTATCAAACATTGTGTTCAAATATTAATTTTTTAGTACTTTTACAATTACTTTGGAACCCAGGAGTCAGGTGTTCTTGATTTAATACCAAGCTTGTAAAAGAAACCAGATTTAGGAAACATCTCACGTACCAAGAAACATCTCATGATTTCAATACTTACTTTTCCATTTTTGTTTTATATATTTTACTATGATGTTTTCCTTTTTATAATAGGTACCTCTATTCAGTTAATTTTGAATTATTGTAGTTCTTTGACTTACAGTGTCTATTGTGTTTTATTATTAGTCATGTCTTTATTATCGCATTAATTCTCTTAGAATTCTAATGTGCTTTTTGGTTCTTTGGCAAGTGGGAAAATTTAAATTTGTCAGTGAGTAGTTATGTGTCATTTGTAGGAAATCTATTTGCAAACTTGCTCTGAGTTTACTTAAAAAAAATTTTTTTTAATGTTTATTTCTTTTTGAGAGAGAAAGAGCGTGATCAGGGGAGGGGCAGAGTGAGAGGGAGACACAGAATCTGAAGCAGGCTCTAGGCTTAGAGCTGCCAGCACAGAGCCCCATATGGGGCTCAAACCCACAGACTGTGAGATCATGACCTGAGCTGAAGTCAGATGCTTAACCTACTGAGCCACCCAGGTGTCCCTCTGAGTTTACTTTGGAATAAGGCTTATTACAAGGAATCAGTCATAAGCTAAAGTTTCTTTTGAAATTGTAGATATTTTTATGAAGCATTACTAATAAGATCATGTTAACTACCAAATATGACACATTGTATCCTGGGAATGCCTGTGATGCTTCTAAGCATGCCTGAGACACAATTTGCAAGCCAACTTATACCCCTATTTATAATGCATATTTCTTCACATATTATAGAGTACTTAAAAATTCATTCTTCTTTAATTTTTTTTCTTTTTAAAATGAATTTAGTTGAGGTATACTTTTTTATTTTTTTATTGTCCAATTGGTTTCCATATAACACGCAGCGGTCTTCCCCACAAGTGTCCTCCTCCATTACCACCTCCCTACCCCTCTTCCCCCTCCTCCCCCTCCCGCCCTCGGTTCATTTTCATTATTCAATAGTCTCTCATGTTTTGTGTCCCTCTGTCTCCCCAACTCTCTTTCCCCCTTCCCCTCCCTATAGTCTTCCGTTAGGTTTCTCCTGTTACACCTATGAGTGCAAACATATGGTATCTGTCCTTCCCTGCCTGACTTACTTCGCTTAGCATGACACCCTCAAGGTCCATCCACTTTGCTACAAATGACCATATTTCATTCTTTCTCATTGCCATGTAGTACTCCATTGTATATATAATTTAAATTTAAAATTTTTGAGATAGAATTCACATATAATAAAACTCAACCTTTTAAAAAGCAGTGATTTTAGTATATTTACAAACTTGGGTAAATATTACCACTAATGCCAGAACAATTTCATCCCCTCAGAAGTAACACCATATGCCATACTCATTAGCAAACATTCCTCATTTCTCCCAAACATTTCAGCTCTGGGCAACCACCAAGCTAATTTTACTTTCTATCTCTATGGATTAGCCTGTTATGGACATTTCATATAAATGGAGCCATACAATATGTATGTGATACTTTGTGACTGGCTTCTTTCGCTTAAGCATAATGTTTTCAAGGTTCGTTCTTTTTTTTTTTTTAATGAAATTTATTTATTTGAGAGGGAGAGAAAGCACCAGTGGAGGGAGGGGCCGAGAGAGAGAGAGAGAGAGAGAGAGAGAGAGAGAGAGAGAGAGAGAGGGAAAATGAAAATATCCCAAGCAGGCTCTGCACTTAGTCCAGAGTCCCACCTCAACTCCAACTTGAGGGGCTGGAACTCACCAATGTAGAGATCATGACCTGAGCCAAAGTCGAGGGTTGGACACTTAAACAACTGAGCCACCCAGACACCCCCAAGGTTCATTCTTGGACGTAATATATTATCCAAGGTCATAAATATTGAGGACTATATTTTCTTTTAAGAATTTTATAGTTTTGAGGGCACCCCGGTGGCTCAGTCAGTCAAATGTCTGACTTCAGTTCAGGTCATGATTTCATGGTTTGTGTATTCTTGACCCATGTAGGGCTCTGTCGTTTCAGTCCAGAGCCTGCTTTGGATCCACTGTCTCCCTCCTTCTGCCCCTCCCCCACTCACTAGTTGTCAAAAATAAATGAACATATGGGGTGCCTGGGTGGCTCAGTCGGTTGAGCATCCGACTTCAGCTCAGTTCATGATCTCATGATTTATGGGTTTGAGCTCTGTGTCGGGCTCTGCTGACAGCTCAGAGCCTGGAGCCTGCTTCTGATTCTGTGTCTCCTTTTCTCTCTGCCCCTCCCTTGCTTGTACTCTGTCTCTCTCTGCTTCTCAAAAATAAATAAACGTTAAAAATTTTTTCTATAAATAAGTAATGAACATTTTAAAAATGAGTTAAAAAAGAATTTTACGGTTTTGGGGGTTCCTGGCTGGCTCATTCAGTTAAGCGACTGACTCGGTTTCATATCAGGTCATGATGTCAGGGTTTGTGAGGTTGAGCCTTTTGTTTGGTTGGAGCCTGTTTCGGATTCTCTTTCTCTCTCTGTCCCTCCTCCTCTCTCACACTCGCTGATGCATGATCTCTTTTTTTTCTCTCTCAGAATATAAAATTTTATAGTTTTAGTTCTTAAACATTTAGGTCTTTGGTCATTTTAAGTTAAATTTTTGTTGGTGATACGGAATTGAGGTATACTCAGTACACAGTGAGCTTATTTATTTTTTAAATACTTAATTATGAGAGAGACAGAGTGCAAGTGGAGGAGGGGCAGAGAGAAAGGGAGACACAGAATTGGAAGCAAGCTTCACACTGAGCTGTCAGCACAGAGTTCGATGCAGGGCTAAAACCCACAAACTATAATATCATGACCTGAGCCACCCAGGTGCACTGATAATGAATTTATTTAAAAAAAAATATAGTTTAAGTTTTGTAAAGTATGTATACTTGGGTAATCCACCAGCACAAACAAGATATAGAACATTTCTGGGGCACCTGGGTGGCTCAGTCGCTTCAGGGTCCGACTTTGGCTCAGGTCGTGATCTCACCGTTCGTGGGTTCGAGCCCAACATCAGGTTCTGTTTTAGATTTTTGTGTCTCCCTCCCTCTCTGCCCCTCCCTTGCTCTTACTCTGTCTCTTTCTGTCTCAAAAATAAATAAATATTTAAAAAATTTTTTAAAAGAGAGAGAACATTTCTTTTACACCAGAAGTTCCATCCTGCTTTTTTTACCATCAATTACCCCCTTCTTCCAGCCAGCCAGCCCTAAGCAACTACTGATCTGCTTTTTGTTGTTACAAGATTACATTTGCATTTAGTGGAATTCCATGTAAATGGAATAATACAGTATGTTTTCTGTGTTCCTGGTGTCTTTTAGTCAATGTGTATTTTGAGGCTGATAAATGTTGCATGTATTGGTTGGTTATTAGTTTGTATTGATGAGTAGTATATCCCTTTATAGGTACACTACTTGATTATCCATTCACCTGTTGATGGACATTTGAGTTTCTGGTTTGGGGCTCTTATGGATAAAGTTGATGGACTTTCATATACACGTCTTTTTGTGTACATATACTTTTGTGTTTTTTGGGTAAATACTAAGAAAACAAATTGCTGAATAATATGGTAAATGTAAGATTAACTTTGTAAGAAACTGCCAAAGTGTTTTCCAAAGCAGCTGTACCATGCAATGTATGGGAGTTCCAGTTGCTTCATATCTTCAACATTTGGCGTGGTCAGTCTTTTTAATTTGAGCCATTCTACTAAGTATGTAGTGTTATGTCATGGTGTTTTGCCCGTTTTTGGTGATTAGTGATGTTGAATATCTTTACATGTGCTTAGTGAACATTCTGGTTTTTGGTTTTTTGTTTTTTAGTTGTGGTAAAATACACTTAACAATTACTATCTTAACCATTTTTAAGTGTGTAGTCCACTGGAGTTACATGCCTTCACCATGTTGTGGAATCATGACCACCGTCTATCCCCATTACTATTTTCATCTTAGAAGATTAAAACTATATCTATGAAACAGTGACTCCCCATTCTCCCCTCTCCCCAACTGGTGGCATACCACCATTATACTTTGTCTGCATGATTTTGACTACTCTTGAGCATCTCCTGTAAGTGGATGTATGTGGTATTTGTCTTTCTGTGGCTAGTTTATTTCACTTAGCAAAATGTCCTCCAGCATCACCTTTGTTGTTGTGTATCAGAGGATTTCCTTCCTTCTTAAAGCTGAATAATATTCCGTTGTATGCATATGCTACATTTTGCATTCATCAGTGGACATGGGTTGCTTCCATATTTTACCAATTGTAAATAATGCTGCTATGAATATAGATGTATAAATATCTTTGAGACCCTCAGTTCTTCAGGAGTAGAAGTGCCGGATCATATGGTAATTATGTTTTTAGTTTTTTTGAGGAACCACTGTGTTGTTTTCCATGGCAGGTGTATCATTTTACATCCCTGCCAGTAGTGCAAAAGTTTCTCTACATATTTATCAACACCTTTATTTCCTGGGTTTTGATATCAAGTGCTACCTCATTTTAATTTGCATTTCTTAATAAACAGTGAAGTGGAGCATCTTTTCTTATGTTCACTGGCCTTTGAGAGAACTCTTTTCAACTCCTGTGCTTATTTTTTAATCAGGTTGTTCTATTTTCTGTTGTTTTAGAAGTTCTGTATATATTGTGAATACTAATCCTTTATATAGTTTGCAAATGTTTTCTCCCATCTGTGCATTGCCATTTTACTCTGTGGATAGTCTTGTGCATGAACTTTTAATTTTAATTTTAATTCTGCGTTTTCTTTTGTTACCTGTCCTATCCAAGAAATCATGTGTCCAAATCCATTCTCATGAAGCTTCTATCCTATGGTTTCTTCTAAGAGTTTTATTGTTTTGGCTCTTATATTTAGGGCCTTGTTTTATTTTGAGTTAATTTTTTATATGGTATTTTAGTGCATAAGGGTCCAACTTTATTCTTTGACATGTGGATATCCAGATTTCTCAGCACTGTTTTCTTAAAATACTGTCATTTCTTCCATTGGATAATCTTGACACCCTTGTTAAAAATCGTTTGACCATATATGTGAGGGTTTATTTCTGGGTTCTTTATTTCATTCTCTTAATCTTTTTTAAAGTTTATTTTCATTTCTTTTGAGAGAGTGTTAGAGAGCAAGCAGGGGGAGGTGCAGAAAGAGAAGGAGACAGAATCCAAGTGGGTCTCACACTCCCAGACTGTGAGATCATGACCTAAGCTGTAATCAAGAGTTGGATGCTTAGCCGACTGAGCCACCCAGATGTCCCTTTCCCAATTATCTACGTATGTGTCTTATGCTGGTACCATATCTTGTTGATTACTGTAGGTCTGTAGTAAGTTTTGAAATGAGGAGGTGTGAGTCCTCTAGTTTTGTTCTTTTCTTTTACGATTGTATGGGTGCCGGAGTCTCTTGAGATTCCCTTTGAATTTTAGCATGGGTTTTTCTTTCTCTGCAAAAAATGTCATTCAAATTTTGTTATGAATTGTTTTGGGTAATAATAAGTCTTCTAATCCATGGTCATGTGATATGTTTCCATATATTATGTTTTTAATTTTCTTCAGCATTGTTTGTGATTTTTATTTTAGAAGACTTTAGTATTCTTGGTTAATTATTATGTATTTTATTCTTCTGATGCTATTGTAAATTGAATTATTTTTGTAGTTTTCTTTTCATATTGTTCATTTTTCACCTATGGAGGTTTAGCTGAATTTTTTGTGTTGGCTTTGTATCCTGTACTTTGCTGAATTTGTTTATCTTGAGAGCATTTCTGTGGCATCTTTGAGGTTTTCTACATATCCTCTACAAATGGATTATTTTCCTTTCTAGTTTAGATGCCTTTTATTTTTATTTTTTTCTTTTTCTTACCTAATTGTTCAGGCAAAAACTTCCCCTACTGTGTTGAATAGAAGTGAGGAGGGGCACCTGGGTGGCTTAGTTGGTTAGGCCTCCGACTTTGGCTCAGGTCAGATCTCACGTTTGTGGGTTCGAGCCCCGCGTAGGGCTCTGTGCTGACAGCTCAGAGCCTGGAGCCTGGAGCCTGCTTCTGGTTCTGTGTCTCCTTCTCTCTCTGCCCCTTCCTCTCTCATGCTCTGTCTCTGTCTGTATCAAAAATAATACATTAAAAAAACAAAAAAAGAAGCGAGGAAAGCAGGTATCCTTGGTTTATTCCTCATCTTAGTGGAGAAGCTTTTAGTCTTCACAATTTCATATGATTTTCACTGTGGGTTTTCATATGTGACTTTTATGCTTAGGTAGTTTCTATTTATTTCTTTCCTTTTTTTTTTTTTTTTTAATTTTAGAGTGTGTGTATGAGCAGGGGAGCAAGAAAGAGAGAGTCTTAGGCAGGCTCTCAGTCCCATTGCCTTGGAATCATGACTTGAGCCAAGTTCAGGAGTCCAGTGCTTAACCAACAGAGCCACCCAGGTGCCTTTCTTTCTATTTTGAGTGTTTTTTTTTAATCATGAAAGAGTGTTGAAGTCCTTCACCTGCTTTTTCTACATGTGATCAATTGAGATGATCATGTGTTTTTTCAAGAATTTTTGCATTGTTATTCATCAGGGATCTTGGCCTGTAGGCTTTTTTGTAGTGACTTTTTCATTGTTACCAGGATTGTGCTGGCCTCATAGAGTGAGTTGGGAATGTTCTCCTCTTAGAAAATTTGAGAAGGACTGGTAGTCTTTTTTAAATGTTTGGTAGAATTTATTACTGAAGTTATCAGGTCCAAGGCTTTTCTTTATTGGAAGATTTTTAATTACTGATACAATCTCCTTACTAGTTATATATCTATTCAGATTTTCTGTTTCTTCATGATTGGGTCTTGGTAGGTTTTGTGTTTCTAGCAATTTGTCCACTTAAAATAAGCTATCCAGCTTTTTGGCTTACAATTATTTATAATACTCTGATAATTTTTTATTTCTCTGGAATTGATAGAAAAATTGCCACTTTTATGTCTGATTTTACTAATTTCACTCTTTTTTTTTTAGTTCGGCTAGCTAAAGCTCTTGTGTTTTTCAAAGAATGAACTTTTTTTTACATTGATTTTTGTTGTTTTTCTATTATGTTTTACCTCTGCTCTTTATTATTTCCTTCTTCTAGCTTTGGGTTTAGGTTTTCCTTTTCTAGTTCTTAAGTTGTAAAGTTAGATTGTTGATTTGAGATTTTTTTAATGTTAAGTGTTAATAACTATAAATTTCCTTTATTAGTACTTCTTTTGCTGCGTCTCATAAGTTTCAAATTGACCATGATTTATTCTTTTTCTTTTCATGAAGTGTCTCTTCGTATCCTCGACTTTGTTGTTATTGCTGCTGTTCCTCCTTTTCCTTTTCCTTTCCATGTTAGCAAAGAGTTGTAAGATCATTTTTTTTTTTTTTTTGGTCAGTTTGGACAAGTTTTTCCTCTATGTGTATGTTTGGTAATATTTGTATTCAATCTGTGGCTTGCTTTTTTTTTTTATTATTTTGACAGTGTCTTTTAAGCAGAGAAGTTTTTAATTTTAACAAAACTTGTATCTTAACTAAGAAATATTTGTTCCAAGGCCACAAGTATGTTCTCCTTTTTTTTCTACTATAAGCTTTACAGGTACCATTTGCATTTATTTCTGTGATGCATTTTGAATTAAGTTTGTATATGTAGAGTGAAGTTGACGGTTTGTTTCATTTACTTTTTTCAATATGGATATTCAGTTTTCTAGGATCATTTGTTAAAATGACTATTATTACTCAAATTTCTTTATACCTTTCTTGAAAATCTAGTGTAGTGTCTCTGTAGTCCCTGGAATATTGGTATAGATATATAGTTCAGCAGTTGGACAAGGAAGAATGGAAAATAACTGTTGAAGTGAGCACTCTGAAACTCTCATCTTGCACATAAATGATACTAATCTACTCATAGGAAGTGTTTTTAAAATTCTAAAGTAGAGCTTTAAATCAGAAATTGAATTTTCACATGAAATATACTAAAAACATTTTTATTTTAAATGTCTTCTGTAAAATTTTTTTTTTTTTTACAACTTTTGGGAATTGCTTTGGCTCTAAAATATTTGAGCATTTGCCATTTGCATGGAAAAACTACGTGTAATAATTCATCTCTTAATTCAGTTTTAGGTAGGTAAATTAGATCTTTGTTTATACTTTAGTAATTTTCAAAAAATTATAGTACATTCTGAGTATTATATTTTCTAAAAATCCTGAATGAATCTCTGACAGAAATCTGTGTCATGTTTTCATAATAGAAATGCAAAGGTCATTTTCATTTCTTTAAATATACCCTCTTAGGACATCCAGATGGCCAACAGGCACATGAAACGATGCTCAGCATCACTCATCATAAGGGAAATACAAATCAAAACCACACTGAGATACCACCTCACACTAGTCAGAGTCGCTAAAATGAACAAATCAAGAGAATGTAGATGCTGGCGAGGATGTGGAGAAACAGGCACCCTCCTACACTGTTGGTGGGAATGTAAACTGGTGCAGCCGCTCTGGAAAACAGTGTGAAGGCTCCTTAAAAAACTATCGATAGAACTCCCCTATGACCCAGCAATAGCACTGCTAGGGATTTATCCAAGGGTTACAGAAGTGCTGATGCATAGGAGCACATGTACCCCAATGTTCATAGCAGCAATGTCAACAATAGCCAAATCATGGAAAGAGCCCAAATGTCCATCACCTGATGAATGGATCAAGAAGGTATAGAATATATATTCCATGGAGTATTACATGGCAATGAGAAAGAATGAAATCTGGCCATTTGTAGGAAAGTGGATGGACCTCGAGGGTGTCATGCTAAGCGAAATAAGTCAGGCAGAGAAGAACAGATACCATATGTTTGCACTCTAGGTCTAACAGGAGAGACCTCACAGAGGACCATAGGGAGAGGAAGGGGGAAAGAGAGCTGGGGAGATTGAGGGACACAGCTCATGAAAGACGATTGAATACTGAAAATGAACCATGGACTGACTGATGATCATGGTGGGGGGCACTTGTGGGGGAGAAGCACTAAGTGTTATATGGAAACCAATTTGAAAATAAACTATAAAAAATATATATATACCCTCTTAGTACCTACATTTTTTTGGTCATTTTTATAGGATTAGATTGTTACTCAACATAATACATTAGTAAAATTTCTTTAGCAAATGGATAAAGTACTAACTATAATTTTTATTTTCTGGCTTTCAATTTCAGGTTGTATAGTGGCCATATTAAATTAATCAAAATAGGGAAATGACGTTTTCTTCTTATCCACAGTGGCAGCTAGACTGTCTTGCTTGCTTGCTGAAGTTAATATGCCAGTTTGCAGTAGATCCGTCCGATTTGGATTTAGCTTATCATGATGTCTTTGCCTGGTCTGGTATAGCAGAAAGCCATAGGAAAAGAACTTGGCCTGGTAAATCAAGAAAGTCTGCTGGTGATCATGCCAAGGGTCTTCATATACCAAGATTAACAGAGGTAAAGTACAGAAGTTACCATTAAATTATAGAATGAATTTTATTGTGTTTTATAAAATTAAGAATACACTAATGCATAAGGAATATGATACTAGACTACCACAATATGATGTAACAGCTGAAGTGATACCTTCATTTTAAGTTTGTACTGATTATGAAGTAGTAATGGTTTTCAGTTCATTATCCAAATTTCAGGAATGAACTGTATGCCCCTCTCATGTACTCCAACTGTAGTTAATTATTTAATCATTTAAATAGTAATTTATATACTAAATATATCAGTGTTCCTTTAGGGAAATAAGCCCCACTAGGTGTTTCAACAGAGGCGATTTAAAATAAGTAATTGTTTTTACCTGTCTGTGTTGGAGGACTAAATATACAAAAAGACAGTATTGAGGTAACCCTGAGGAGTAACCATTCATCATCACCCCTAGGGTTTGAGAAGCATATGGAAAATGTTGGGGTTATCAGAAATGAGGAGGTTATAAGGAAGGATCTTGTTGGCTTGGGGTTGAGGTTTTGGAGGAAGGGGTTCTACTACTGCTTCTGAAACCACATGGCCTCTCCTGGGTTAAATATTTATGGTTCAATGCTGATGAAGAAACAAGGAAGTAATCTCTCTAGTGTCCCAGGTTAATGGAACCTCATAGAAACCAGCTAGCAAAAAAGGAATTTTGTTTGTGATGTACCAGCCCTGAGTGAAAATGGCACCATAACCAGGACATCCACCTGTATAATTAGTATTCTTTCTTTCTGTAGATTGTTTTGTTCATGTGATCAAATATTTGCCCTTCCAATTGTTCCATCACTGAATTGGGAAACAGAGATGAAGACAAGTGTTTAATGAGATCTCTTCCTCGTTTGTAACCTTTTGAGAACAGCATCTTACCTGGTAGCTGCCCCTAGAAACACTAGAGTTATGAGTTGTTTCTGATTAGAGAAATATGTTAGTGAACATAGGTTGCAAACTTTTACTGGTAAAAACTGAAACCTAAAGCATATTTCCTTTTTGGGATTTTGGAGATTAAAGGGGCCAGATGATTTTGTTAGTATTCCAAATCATTTACAGCTAATACAGTTAAAATAGGCTATGGGGACTTCAGTGTAATCTAAATGTGTTTTCCAGTATTACTTATTGTTACCTACATACTTTAACCTTGCATTGCTATAATGTTTTAGTTATTTTTTTTCCAGAATAATCTTTCCAAGTTATAATTTAAAAATTCTCCATTAACTCATTAAATGTTTTCACAGCTTTTGACCCTAATTAGTGGTTTCCTCTTGATATTTTAATAATAAATATATATAGTATAGATATACATATGCATATAAGGAGTTTAAAAATAATGCATTTTTGTTAATGTATACAAGTATATGCTTATTGACAGTAATTCGGAATATGCAGGTGAACCTATCCTCCTAGTCTTAGGTGACTACTATTAATAGTTATATGATATTTTTTCTGTGTACATACTTCTGGAGTTGAGAAAAGGTACTTACTATATATATGTTTTCCATTAGTTTGTCATAATCAGAACTTAGTATGTTAAGCTATTTGAAAACAGAAATCTTTGTTATATTAATTCTAGAAAAAATTATCCAGTTTTGATACTTTATAGACAGGAAAAGCACTAATTTTTTCATAATTTACTGTCATGCATTATTTCATTTGTTGTCCTTAAAAAGCCTTTCAGAAGGTTTAAGTTTCAAGCTGAACTTATAAATTCCAGCCTAGACAGCTTTCCTTGAAGCTATCCTGATTTCACCTGGGACAGGTTTAGTTGCTGCTCTCTTCTTTTGCTCATGTGGCACATTGTATTCCTTGTGTTACAGTGCTTTCTATGTTATCTGCTGCAGTGACCTCAGACCTCCAGGATGAGAACAGTGCTTATAACATGAGTGCCCAGAAGGGTTTTGATCTGCAGAAGGGAGTCAGTAATTCTTTATTTATATAAATTAGCAAATTATTTTCCACCATTATATAGAACTCTATAGAACATTATATAGAATTCCCATTATATAGAAGAACTAATACCTAAAAATTAAGTAGCATATTAGAATGATGCAGCTTGAAAGGTTGCAAACTAAATGTTGACCCTCAGGATTTTTAATCTAGAATCTATGCCGTGTATTCATCTTTTTCTCTATTTTAAGATGGTTGAGATCTCTGTTGCTGCTTCGCCTTATTTGCTTATTTCAGAATTAAAAAATGTATAATTCTACATCACCCCAATAAATCACTGACATGTGTAATATATTTTTTTCACCCAAAGAATTTGTGGGTCAAATACAAAGAATTGCTTTGTAAGATAATAATGATCATGATAATAATAAAATAGTTTGGCCTCTGTATTTCTAAATTTTCTTTTCTTTTTTTTTTAATTGCTATTCTTAGGGTGCCTGGGTGGCTCAGTCAGTTAAGTGTCTGACTTCAGCTCAGGTCACAATCTCACAGTTTGTGAGTTAGAGCTCCACATTGGGCTCTATGCTGACAGCTGAGAGCCTGGAGCCTTCCTCGGAGTCTGTGTCTCCCTCTTTCTCTGCCCCTCCCCACTCATGCTCTGTCTCTCTCCATCTCAAAAATAAATAAACATTAAAAATTTTAAAAAATAAATAAAATGAAGTTGCTATTAAGTTTGGTCACAAAATTCTGATTTTCTAATGTTGATATTTTTACAGTGTGATATTCTTTGTCATAAATAAATATCAAAGTAGTTTGGAGTTTTGGATTAAAAATGCATTTTTGTGTTCTGGCATATTTAAAGATTTTTTTTTTGTAATGTTTTTGTTTTGAAGGTATTTCTTGTTCTTGTCCAAGGAACCAGTTTGATTCAGCGACTTATGTCTGTTACTTATACATATGATAATCTGGCTCCTAGGTATGAAGTTTTTACATAATTTGCATATGTATTTGTATTAAGAATACAGTGCTTTAAAATTTCATTTTTAGAAAATTTTAAGTTAGAAAAAATTGTTAGGGTATCTTAACTTTCTCATTGTTCATCTTCATTTGTGTGTTAACATTTTATGTTTTTATTACATAATCATGAGTGTGTATTTTCTGTGTGTGTGTCAGTGTGCACATATTTATATATTGTCCTAAGTTTTGTGAATGTAAGTTTGAGATATCATGTCCATTTACCCATAATACTTCAATACCAAGATATTGTCTTAAAAATTGAAGTAAGACACTGAAATATAAAAAATTTAACATGGTTATGATAGTGTTATATAATTCATACTCAAATTGTCCCATTAATATTTTCTATAATTTTTTCCCCTGACCTAGAATCATGTGCTACATTTAGTTGCATTTCTTCCATTTTCTTTTACCCAGGGATACTTCATTATCCTCTCATGGTACTGACATTTCTGAGTAGTATAGGCCAGTTGCTTTATAAAGTGTCTTTCAATTTAGGTTTTCCTGATTGTTCTTCCTGATTAAATTCAGATTATATACATTTTAAGCAGGAGTATACTATAAATGTCTTTCTCAATACATAACTGGTGATGTCAGTTTGTCCAATTATTAGTGATACTAATTTTTATTAGTTAATTTTTGTTACCTGAACATTTCTCTATAATAAGGTTTCTGATTTTCCTAATTAAAAGTAACCTGTGGGAAGCTGCTCCTCATAATACTTTGACTCATTGATTTTTAGCATTCAGAGATGATTCTTGCCTAAATTAGTAAATGTTTATAAACTAGTGATTTTCTGACTTATAACTGTTCCTTTTTTGCTTATCAGTTGGCATTTATTTTGAAGTTTTCCCTCCTTCCCTTGTAGTTCCTATCAGTTTGAATTAATGGATTATTTTTCACTCAGTTTGTTATAGTTCATTACAATTACTATTCACTTTACTCAAATTATGCCTAAGTTGGTCTCCTCAAGCTAGATCAGGGTTATTTTGACATATTCCTATTATTTGGGGTAAAGGGAAGGAGTCCTTTTTTATTTTTCCTGTCACTATTAGATCCTCAAGGCATGTAGTTTTCCTACCTTAATCCTGAATCAACCATTTCTTTAAGAAGCCCTGTTCCTGTTGGTGAGGAACAAAATAGGAGTTCTTGGTATACTCATTGCTACTGTGGACTCTTATTTCTAGGCCATTGGTGGACAGAGCTGGAAATACATGTATTATGAATATAGTTTAGCCATGTGATATTACATTTCATTTGGGCTACAGTGGAGGTTTCTTTCTTTAAAAATTTACAGAATTTTGGGGCGCCTGGGTGGCTCAGTCGGTTAAACCTCCGACTTCGGCTCAGGTCAGATCTCGCGTTCGTGGGTTCGAGCCCCGTGTCAGGCTCTGTGCTGACGGCTAGCTCAGAGCCTGGAGCCTGCTTCCGGTTCTGTGTCTCCCTCTCTCTCTGCCCCTCCCCCTCTCATGCTCTGTCTCTGTCTGTATCAAAAATAAATAAAAACATTTAAAAAAAATTTATAAAAATTTACAGAATTTTAATGCAGAAATTCAAGTGTGATAATTGCTGACTGATACATGGAGACCTAATTGTATGCCTTTAATAATCACATAGGTTATATTAACATACATAAAAATTGATTTGTAAATATTGTATAGGTATTATATTGGGCCAAAGTTTGACATTATACTCCAATGATTTATACACATTTAAAAGTGCCTAACCTTATTTGTGGCAATAGCTAATAACTTTTTATAGATGCTTTTAAGAGTCACCTTGTAGGTAGTGATTGCAATTAAATAGCATGATTATTTTGAGATTATTTCTTGTGTAATTTACCTTTTTGGGGGGAGTCTCTGTGTCGGTTGAATTCACATTCATGGCTTAATCAATATCTACCCCACTAGACTCTGAGTTCTATATGAACTATATCTGATCTTGTTCAGGATTGTGTTTTTGGTGCCAGGTACCTTATCTCATTGTAAAACTTAGGAATGGACAGCGTGTAGAAATGAAGAGATTACTAGAACATGCCTTTCTTTGATTTGTATGATCAATAAAGTTTATACCCTTACCACCAATTACTCTCCAGTTAACTAATTCTTAACTGTTCATCTGTGTCCTCACTAATCCACACTCGACCTCACTATCCCCACACGCCACAATACATCAGGTTAACAAGGGAATTCAGTAACTGCTTTAGTCCAGTTTTATTTCTTAAAAATTAAGAAATGTTCACATGACATTGTTAGCCTCGTACAGGAACAAATAAACATGCAGGTTTGATACCAGCTGCTGCTATTCAAGATCCTTAACTCTGTAGCAATTCTTGTTTTCATTCTATCAGTTCCATTCTTAAAGAACATCCTACAGTCTTTGTAATGCGAACTCCTTCACCCTGCTCCCCATCTCTGTTTTTTTCTCAGCGCCTGTTCATGCCCCATTCGTTATCTTTTCATAGGCTCTCACTTTGAGTTCATATGGTGGTAGGTTTGTATCAATTAGGATAGCTACAGATAGATGGGTAGGTTGCTCTTGGTAAAGTTAATTATACCAGTATGGTAATAAGTAAACATGAAATATGGATAAATATATGATATATAAGTTGTATCTTAGTACTTTTTACTTTAATAATGTGGGTAAATATTTTTGAGAGTTTAAAAGGTACTTTGTTATAACAATGTGAGGATTCTAGAGATCAGTGCTTTTTCTTTTTGAAACAATTTGTAAGACAGATAATCCCCATTTATTGGTTTGGTTAAAAGAAAAATTTTTAATACTTTTCTTTAAATTGTAGTAATAAATTTTCCACTGAAGTAACCAAATGTATGGAGAAAATGGTTCTAAAATAATACATAGTTAACTTAGTTTTCTCTGCTTTTTAATAATTTACTTTCAACCATTTCTGATAGAAATTGGCATTAACAGTACTAAAGGAAGGGCATTATATGTAAGTGTATTTTTAAATTAGAAGTCTGAAGTTCAGAATCAAAACCATTATAACCTTTCTCTTTGTAATACAAATCTCTTTAGTAACTAAATCCTGAGCACTTCCTGAGGATTCACTTAATCAATACTCTATTTACTCAGATATTGTTCATTAAATGTGGACAGTAATACGGAGTGGTCTATAATAATTTTTATCAGGGTTTCTTTAAAAGATAAAGACTATAGGAAAAATAAATACTTTTCATAAAATTTATTATTTTTGAGGGAGTACATTGTATGTATAAACTTGAAAGGATATGTGGTAGTAAATTGAGTAATTTTTATTTTATTGCTGAATTTAATTGGTGGTGGTGGGTTTTTTTACTTTACAGAGTTTTGAAAGCTCAGTCCGATCACAGGTCTAGGCATGAAGGTAAGGATTCTACAAAAGCAATTTTTAATAGATAAAGATTTGTATTACTAGATAATGCTTAATAATAAACAATGTGGGGCTTTTGTTTTACAGTACAGTTCCTTATAGTTATATTTTTTTCTAATTACTCTTTAGTTTCACATTATTCAATGTGGCTCTTGGTGAGCTGGGCGCATTGCTGTTCGTTAGTGAAATCTAGCCTTGCTGATAGTGACCATTTACAAGATTGGTTAAAGAAATTGACTCTCCTTATTCCTGAGGTAAGATAAGGATTGAAGATTAGAACTCTTTTTTTCATATTATTTGATATTATTGGCTTTGATAATAAAAAAAGAGCTAATGGAAACAAATGGACATGATTTCATTAATGTATTCCACTAACTGGAATATACTTATTAAATACTATAAGATCCAGAATGTTTTAATTACGTACACTTAAATGTGAATGTTTGATAGTCTGTAGCATTCATATTTTTCTTTTTTCTGAAATAAAACTGATTACTTTGTTTTAGAATTTTGAAAATTTTTTTCTGGGAAGGACTTGAGTGTTTATTTTGGTAATTTATATTTTACAGAAGTTTATTTTTTTCCTTTTCTGTTTAATTAGAGTGTATCCTTAGAAGAGATAATAAAAATTAAGTATGTTTTGATTTCAATGTCGACACTGAGGTCAATATAATTTTCACTAACCATATCTTGATGTTGCTTACACCATATTTCTAAATGAAATACTAGAAACATACTCTTGCTGAAACATTTAACCACAATAGGTTATTATTTTAGGCACATTATTTTAGACCGCACATTATTTTAGACCGCATTGTCTTAATACCTTTAGCTCTGAGTTGAATGCATATTCTTGTTCTGGCTGTGTGTCCCAGGTAATTATTGTGACATTTGGGCAATTTCCTTAGAAACTATAAAATGTTCTGGTTAAGTACTTTCTAAATTACTTCTCATTCTGAAAATATTTTCTTTTTTTTTATTTAGTTTTTAAATAGATTATTATGAATATCCTCTCCTTAGTACCTTTTGTGTTTGTTATTGTTATGTTTGTTTCATGACTATATTTGTAAATTTCTAACATGTTTCTACATATTACTATATACTTTGGGGTACTTTATTTGGTCATATTTATATGCATGAGTATGTGACTAGAATATTTGCATCTAAAAATTTATTACTGAAGAAGCAACTTAACATGTTATTTCTGCTGACATATTTTAAGATTAACTTTTAAATACTTAACTCGTGCTATCTTTGGAACTTGCTTTTTCATTTAGACTGCAGTCCGTCATGAGTCTTGCAATGGTCTTTATAAGTTATCTCTGTCAGGGCTGGATGGAGGAGATTCAATTAATCGCTCCTTTCTGCTATTGGCTGCTTCAACATTGTTGAAATTTCTTCCTGATGCTCAAGCACTCAAACCTATCAGGGTAAGTTTTACAGTGTTTAGGAGCTGTTTCTATTCATGCAGTTTTCTTTGCCTCAACTTTTTATCACTGTATTATATGCTTTCAGTAATTTTGAGTACTTGCTTACTGTATGTAGTTTTTACCAAGAGGATAGTCATAAAGATCTTAAAGTGACAGTATTGTGGACATACTGAGTCCATGTCACACCTAGGAATGGAATCTGTATGCTCTGATTTCAGCCCTGAGGGATCTCTCAGGTGTTCTATTTTCGAAATAGAATTTGTTCTGACTAGGTTTTGGACCTTGTGTCAAAAATTGAATGCTAAAAACATGATGAATGAAGCTTTCTTATTTAATCACACAGACTTTGTGGTTTTCTATCTTTATGATATTCTAAATTTTCAGTTTCTGTTACTGTTCCAGTGGATATTCTAGCCTTGGAAAAAAGCCTTCTACCACATAATAAATTCAGAACTCATTAAGTAAAATTTCACTAATCCCAGATATATGATGCATTGTAGAATTTACATTTTTCTTCTCCATATTTAGTTGTCATCAAGTATATAAGATATTGTAAAGTGTTCTTTATGTTTTAGATTTCAAAACTATAATAGACCACTACATTTGGGTAGATTTATATATACTCATGTCCTGTAGGTTTCTTTTGTTGACACATTTTCATTGAACTCTTAATTCATCACAGGTTATAAGAAATTTGAGAGTAATGTTTTTCTGAAAGGTCTCATTTACTTATGGACATAGTAATTCTAATTTTACAGGAACTAGAAGTATTCTCTCCATTCTTTATTAAATGTTGAATACTGTTTTTATAGGGATTTAATTTTTTCGTAAGGTCTGTAGTTTCTTAATTATATTATAATTTTAGATTATTTCCTCTTTTAAAGTGTTTTCACAGAGTTTTAATTTCTTTTTAATAGATAGATGATTATGAAGAAGAACCAATGTTAAAACCTGGATGTAAAGAGTATTTTTGGTTGTTGTGCAAATTAGTTGACAATATACATATAAAGGATGCTAGCCAGGTATGTTCAGAAAATTGTACATTAACCTGTTAGTAGAGATGGATTATGCACATGTATGTTTATGACTTTATGTAGGTTCTTAAACTAAAATATTTTCAGATGTTTAAAACAAGTTAACTTCAAAGACAAGCTTGCCACATAAGTCTTCTGTTTTTTTCTCTTTCATAAATGTAGTAAGCTTAAATGCATCTAAGTCTTCTAACAAAATGAGAAAGAAGATACATTTAGATATTTAGGAAACATTTTCCCTCTTTTTTTTAAATGTGTTTTAATCCAAGCTCCTGGGTCTCAGTTGGTAGAGCATTCATCTCTTGATCTTGAGGTTGTTAAGTTTGAGCCCCACCTTCGGTGTAGAGATTACTTAAAAATAAAAAGATTTTAAAAACTGTTTAAATCCCAGTGCATTTTATATAATTTACATTTTTAAAAATCCTGTAGTGTTTGTATTTTGTACTTTTAAAAGGAGCAGTATACATTGAATTCTTAAAGTATCCTACTTTTCATTTGAGAAATAATTTTTAAAAATTGAATGTGTTTTGGGGCACCTGGGTGGCTCAGTCGGTTAAGCATCCAGCTTCATCTCAGGTCGTGATCTCACAGTTCGTGGGTTCAAGCCCCGCATCAGGCTCCGTGCTGACAGCTAGCTCAGAGCCTAGAGCCTGCTTCACATTCTGTGTCTCCCTCTCTCTGACCCTCCCCTATTCCCACTGTCTCTCTCTGTTTCTCAAAAATAAATAAAGAACATAAAAAAATTTTTAATTGAATGTGTTTTAATTTACTTGAGTATTCATAAAATATTGATGGCAGATAAACAGTAGGGGAGGGGCAGAAAGAAAGGGGGGTAGAGAATCCCAAGCAGGCCCCAGAGTGTCAGCATGCAGCCTCATGCGGGGCAAACCGTGAGATATGACCTGAGCTGAAACCAAAAGTCGGATATTTAATGGACTGAGCCATTGAGGCACCCCTACAACTATAATTTTATTAATTGACATCATGTATAAGTAAAGAATAACTTATTTATAATTTAATTGGTATATTGATGAATTTGGGAGAAGCAAATTCTTTTTACTTACAAGAAAAGGAAGGTTTTTGTTTTAGTAATCTCTGGCTACTAAAAAAAAAAATCAGTATTTGAATTTTGTATTTTCTCTTTATATTAAGACCACACTCCTCGACTTAGATGCTTTGGCACGGCATTTGGCTGACTGTATCCGAAGGTAAATTTTAATGTGAAATTGACTGTTATATCATTGAAAAAAGATACAGGACATAATTATGTGAACTGTCTTACTTTGCTTGTGTTGTTTTTTGTGTAGCAGGGAAATCCTTGATCATCAAGATGGTAATATAGAAGATGATGGGCTTACAGGACTCTTAAGGCTTGCAACGAGTGTTATTAAACACAAACCACCCTTTAAATTTTCAAGAGAAGGACAGGTTAGTATTAAGACATCCAAATGTACATATGAAATACAATTGAAACCTTTTTTGTTGTTAGATTGTATGTGTGTATATAAAACTTACCTTAAACGTGCAAACATCAAGCTTGCTAGAACTTTATTGCTGGTAGGAAAAGTGAACACTGAATAAAATGAACCCTATAAATATAAATCTTAGGCTTATATTTAGAATGCAGAAACAAATTTTAATTCCTGTGACTTGTGCATAGAAAGGCAACCCCTCCATCAGTGGTACAGTTTCTGTACGATTGAATATTTAGAATTAATAATTTACACAGTGGAATTAATTAGTCATCATTATAAAGAATCTATTTTATTTCATGTTTTAAAAGCCCATTTGACATAAAATCTATCGATTATTTAATAACACATAATGACTATATAAATGTCTAATTACTCTTCAGATGAGGTTATTTACTTTGCCATTAGCACTTTTGTCATTGCCTGCATTGAAGGAATCAGTTTGGGTTTGGATGCTTGTTTTCTTGAGGCTACTAATTGTGGTAGGAAACACAGGAATAACCAGAAGGATGGAAGGTAGTTTTCATTGGCATGGAGTAAGGGGTTTGTAATGCCCAAGATTTCAATATCACCCCAAAACCAGAAACCGCCTGGGAGACCAAGTCATGCATGTGAAAGCAAAGGTCATTTATTATTATGGCTTAGGCTCGCCAGGCCTAAGTTCGGGATCACAGACTTTACCAGCGCAGTGGATCCGTACTGAGAGCCCCGAACAAGGGTGGGTTTTTATGGGGTTTAGGAAGGGGGAGTTACAAGAAACTGTGACTTGTCTTTTGAGTGGAGAGAAAAGCAGAATTTCAACCTTATACCAATATATCTTTAAAATTTTATCTCAACCTCACACCTAAAATTCCTTTTTAATGATTTCCTTTCACGAACCTTCTACAACTTTTCTTTTCCTTACACTTTGTCCCAAAGCCATTTTTTTTCCAAACAACCAATCTCATTTAGGACAAAATTACTTTCTTTTACCCTCACCAAAAATGTATTTTTATTTCTTATATTTTTCTTACATATCCCCAATTTTCTGTATAGAGGGTTGCTTTTCTTATTTTCCCATCAGTCTGAATCTTTAGTCTCTAATTGAGGACTTAGTAACTAACTGAAAGATGTTTATACCAGAACTTTTCTTAGATGGTAATTTTATGAACCAATTAAGTACAAAGTAGGTTTTTAACAGTTTTAAATATCCCTGGTTGTTTTGTCACGAGTCAAAAGCCCAAGCATCTACAGACCTCATCCTATACCAATACACCAATCATTAGTTGTGGCTTGTGCTTTAGTTTTTATTTTGTTAGACAGCCAATGAATTCAGTTTCAATTCATCATCAAGTAAAACCTTAATATTTTAAGTTACCAAGAACATTTAAAACTATTTTAACAATTACTCATGAAAACTATAAACAGACCAAATTAACCATCCTTTTTAACATACACCTGTTAAAAATTGGAGCAGAGATCATAAGAAGCTATTTGACTTTTGGCAGATTCAGATAGAACATAATTTTCTATTTTTATCTCAAACCAACAAACTTAAACACTGAATAAGTTTTGCTTAAGCCCAGGTAGCCCAGGGACCCTTTGTTCCTTACTTAATTTTTGGCCTGGGAATTTGGTGTAAAAAATCTCATTTCTGTGGTCTTTCATTTCCTGTCACCTAGGGCTGACGGAGAAGCTGGCCTTGCCTGAGGCCTGAGTCAGTTATGCAGGCTGGCCCTTCTCCACCCAGGTGGTGCAGAAAAGAATGGGGGAAGGGAGGGCAAGAGGAGAGGCACCCAAGGGGGGCAGAGAAGGAGTGTCCAGTTTTAATTCCAGTTCTCCAATTATAGCTGTTAACCTGGGAAATGAATGAGGGAGAAGCCCTCACTCCTACAAGGCAGAGGAACAGAGAGTGAGTCAGCGTCCCCTTCAGTATGATTTTATCTCAGCCAGACCAATAAGGTCTCCTTCTCTGCACAGTCCCAACCCCATGTTCTCGTGAAGCGGTGTTGCAAAGACAGACAAAGGGTAGGGGTGCCCCGTCTAATGAGGAGACCAGTCAGATGCCTGTCTGGCCATGTCCCGAAGGAACTTAGGTGACCCTTAGCCATAGTGGTCTCAGTTTTGTGACTTACGATCGGAAACTATTCCGATGCCGTCATAGACTGTATGCCATTCACCAAGGAATCACAGACGAGCCCACTCAGACTCCGTAGGCTTTTTGGGGATTTTAAGGATGCCCACCCGAGGAGCCACAAACTCGAACTTGGCAGGCAAGCCAGACCGAGCCACACATTCACACTCACATACACACCAGAGGTTATTACATTCCCTCCCATAGACTTTCCACAGACAAGACCAAAAACAATGACAATAACAACTAGACAAACAAGTATAGAAGTGGCCACAAAACAGTTGTTTACAGATTTACTAAAGGGCTGACCGACGTCTCGGTGTGGCCCTGGGGTGGAAAGTCATGTCCAGGCTTCCACTCAATACCCCAGACAAAAACTCATGTGTATTTAAAATTTAGATGACAAACTAGCTTACCTCCGGAGGTTCAGACAGGTGACTCTCACAGGTAACTGGCGCCATTTTCAGGGTGGCAGAAAAAACAAGAGTGTCTCCCTAGCTCCTAAGACCTATATGTCCCTGGGAGTGCCTTTTGCTCCTAGCCCCTGAGGCTGGGAGGAGACAATGAGGCATATCACACCCAAGTAGGTACAGAAACAGTGGGAGGGGAAGCCAGAAATGTTACTGAAGAGCTCTAATACTTTTGGTTTCTCGGTGGCAGTAATTTTCTTGGTCGCTAAGATCCTAGAAAAGGTTTTAACCAGGGTGGGGAAGTCGAAGGTCCCATCTTCTGGCCATCCAACATTGAAGGTTGGCCATTTGTTCCTGGAAAAAACAGAGAACTTTTTCTTTACTTTAAACCGTAATCCGTCAGCTCTTTCCCTAACGTCCTTGAAATGGTCCAAGACTAAAGTCAAGGGGGTAGTTTGAGTCTGTCCCATAGCATCATTCCTACCAAACCAAGACAATACAAAAACAGAATTAAGGCACAGACCACAGGAATTAGTCCTCCTGGCCAACGGAGGAGAAAACGAAAGTGAGATGATGGTTATTGCGCACTTTTCAAAGAAAAATATGTGGGGTAGAGATTCCAAATTCCCATAATAAAACAGATGGGGGACATTTACCCCCTTCCCTAAATGTCCTCGTCAGTCAGAGTCACAACAAAAACTATACTTAGACAAATAGACACACAGAGAAATAGACACACAATGAGGTCTCGCTGCTGCCACCATTGAAACCTCCCCACAGGTGACGTGGCTCTCTAGTCTCCTGCTGGGGTCATAGACCCCAGTCGCCCAGCCAGACAACGAATGGTCCCAAACCTCCTGGGACTTTTTGCCGAGGGTCCCTAACCGCCTGGGACCCTCTCGGCAACCTCAGAGTGGGTCCAAGACGTCTCTTGGATCCCACAGCCTCGAGACTGCACGTCTGCAAGTCTCCTTTGAGGCCCTCCAACCCAAACTGATCACTTAGACAGCAGATGGTCCCGAAGCGCCTGGGACCCTCTCAGTGGAGAAACACACAATTTAGACACCAAAAGACAAGAAATCAGTACACTCACCAGCTGGCGATTAGGCCCAACGTGTTGGGGTCCCAAGAGCTCTGGGAAGGGGGATTCCCAGCCAACACACTAGATCTAATGCCCAAGATTTCAATATCACCCCAAAACCAGAAACCGCCTGGGAGACCGAGTCACACATGTAAAAGCAAAGGGCATTTATTATTATGGCTTAGGCTCGCCAGGCCTAAGTTCAGGATCACAGACTTTACCAGTGCAGTGGATCCGTACTGAGAGCCCCGAACAAGGGCTGAGTAGGGTTTTTATGGGGTCTAGGAAGGGGAAGTTACAAGAAATTGTGACATCCAATCATTATTGTATAACAGCGTTGGCAGTAACTCTTAAGCATACACATTGTCCAGGGTGTTCGTTACTTTTGGCGGGAGCCAATCACATTTAAGAGTACCTTTAAAATCAACCAATTACAGGGCGAGCCTCTGGTCTTGTTTGGGTTAAATTTAACATTAGGTAACAGGGTCCTATCTAAAGTTCCCATCTACAGGCCTCACCCTTAGGAATGTGGAGAGTGGTAGCTGGCCTTCCCTGATTGGGTGTTGCGAAGGTGGTTTCTCTTGCTCTAGGCCATGTGTAACTGCCTGTTAATTTCGGGGAACTGAAACCTAGGCCTTCTAGATCAGAGGAGAAACTTAAAGCCTGTCATGGCATCTGTTTGGTTTAGACTCGTGTTCTTACAGGTTCTGGTGATAAATATGTGATACTTGCCCTATTCTGCAGCTCCCTTTCTTGTGCTGTTTTTTTAGGTCCTAGTTTTTTAATTTTGCCTTAAAACTCGGAGTAATTTGATTTAGTTTTGTTGGTTGAAATATTTTGTTACATAAACTAGTATATCATTTTTATTCCAAAATGTAAATGTATTGATTTTTCTGATAACATATTGTAACATGAAAATCATTGTAAAGAAAGAAAACATGTTTAGATAGTGCAAAAGAAGATCTTCGTGTAGTTTTATTTCCCATGATGCTTAGCTGATGGATGGCTTTCCAGGAGTTTCCCTGGATACATTAAATACTCAAGTAAATATATTACATAAATACCATTCTCTGATCTGCTTTCTTCATTTACAAAAGTGAATGTATTAAAAACATTTTAAAAAATTGAATACATAAAGAGAAAAGTTTATTAGTTATGTTGTTACTGGTTGTAAAAAAAAAAAAAACCTGCAACCTGCAGGGAACAACATCTTTGCACATCTGTCCCATTATATACTCATTTAAATTTTTTTTTTAATATTTGTTTATTTTTGAGAAAGAGAGAGCAAGTAGGGGAAGGGCAGAGAGAGTGGGAGACACAGAATCTGAAGCAGGCTCCAGGTTCTGAGCTTTCAGCACAGAACCCAATGCAGGGCTCAAATTCACGAACTAGTAGGTATGGCCTGGGCCAGAGTTGCCTGCTTAACTGAATGAGCCAACTAGACGCCCCTATACTCAGTCTTTTAATGTTTATTTTTGAGAGAGAGGGAGAGATAGCATGAGCCAGGGAGGGACAGAGGAGAGGGAGAGAATCTGAAGCAGGCTCCATGCTCTCCCCTGATGAGGGGCTTGAACTCATGAACTGTGAGATCATAACCTGAGCCAAAAATCAATAGTTGGATGCTTAACCAACTGAGCCACCCAGGTACTGCCCCATACTCATAGGTGTTTTTTTTCCTTTCTTTCTTTGTTTTTTTTTTTTTTAATGTGCGTTTATTTTTGAGAGAGATAGACCATGAGTGGAGGAGAGGCAGAGAGGGAGGGAGGGAGACACAGAAGCTGAAGCAGGCTCCAGGCTCTGAGCTATCTGTACAAAGCCTGACGCTGAGCTCAAATTCACAAACCACAAGATTATGACCTGGGTCAAAGTCAGACCATTAACCAACTGAGCCTCCTAGGCACCTCTATACTCATATTCTTAAAAGTAAATTAGATTCATTTTAATTGTAATACCTTAGTTTACGAAAGGTTCTATCTGTATATTCTTCCAGTTTTACTGTATTAGAATTTTTCTAATACCTGTTCTCAGCTCCACATTCCTTACATGTGAAGTCTTTGGCAGTCTTTTTTTTTTTTAATATTTATTTATTGAGACAGAAACAGAACATGAGTAGGGGAGGGGCAGACAGAGAGGGAGACAGAATCTGAAGCAGGCTCCAAGCTCTGAGCTGTCAGCACAGAGCCTAATGCGGGGCTCCGACCCACAAACCATGAGATCATGACCTGAGCCTAAGTTGGACCCTTAACCAACTGAGTCATTCAGGCACCCCTTTGGCAGTCCTATTGTTGCTTTAGTTGTATGTTTTCTGTTATTATTGAAGATGAGTGTCTTTGTGTTAACTTGTGAATTTTCTGTTCATAATTATTGTGTATCTTTTGTCATTTTTCTTCTTTGTAGAACTCTGTACTTTGCAAATATTAAAAGTTTAAAAATTCTTTTCTGGGACACCTGGGTGGCTCAGTCAGTTGAGTGTCTGAATTCAGCTCAGGTCATGATCTCACGGTATGTGGGTTCGAGCCCCGCATCAGGCTCTGCTGACGGCCCAGAACCTAGAGCCTGCTTCAGATACTGTCTCTCCCTTTCTCTCTCTGCACCTTCCCCAGTTCTGTTCTCTCTCTCGCTCACTTGCTCTCACTCTCAGGAATAAACATTAAAAAACTTTAAAAAATTATTTTTCTGTCCTCTTTTCTAGAATTCTTGAGTTTTTTTACCCATGTATTTAAAAGACTAATTTTTATCTTCTCTCTTTTGTTTGCTGATTTAAACAAATAATAATCATAGGAAGGTTTTGAGCCCTTTGTTAGTAGACCCCATGTTGACAAATGATGAAATTAAGGTATAGACAGGTTAAGCAATTTGTCTCACTGAGGTCATTTATACTCTTCACTTGGCCGAGCACTTAACCATAAAGATTATCTGTATCAGTATATACTGTATACAGTTAGTTCTTTTTAACAACTGCAATATTCTTTTTTCCTGTGTGTGTGTGTGTGTGTGTGTGTGTGTGTGTGCGCGCGCGCACATTGACTAGCTTCCTAATGATGAAAATGGACTTATGCTCTTACAAGTGATATTGCAGTGAAGATGTATAAATATCTTGCACTTAGGAAATCTGTAGGAAAAAATTCTGGGAATACAATTGCAAGTTCATAGGGTATGTGCCTTTTTGATTTTGGTCCATGTAACCATGTTGCTCTCAGTGGATACTGAGCCAATTTATGGTCCCACCTACACTGTATGTGAATGAGTGCCCGTTTCCTCACATTCCTACCAACCCAGTATAATATCACATATTTCATTTGCCAGTCTGATAGGCGAAAAAAATTCTCTTGGTTTTACTTATTACTTTTTGTGATTATGAGTAAGGTTGAGCTTCTTTGCATGTGTTTGAAAGCAATTATTTTGTATTATCTTTTCTCTGATCTTGACTCCATGTAAATACGAGGAGGGCAAATATGTTGGGGTTCTAGTTAGGAAGTTTGGAGTGGTTCTAAATAGAGATGATGGGGAAAAGTGGTTGGATTTGAGATGTATGTTGAAGGTAGATCCAAACTCTTTTGAGCAAAGTTTTATAGAAGGAAATTCGTATCTTCATCAACTGTCAAAAGTTCTTCATCTTCTACGTTAAAAATAGTTGGCGTTCTGTAGCAATGATTTTGTCATATTTCCTTTAACAATTTTTTTCAGTCTCAAAATTAGAAGGAACTATATTCTTGAAATACTTTCATAAAGGCTATTTTGTAATTCAATTAGTAATAGAATGGGTTTGGTATATCTCATTTTTCTCTGAAACTTTCTCCTTTTATTCATAGTCTGTCTTCTAATATCTGGGCTAAAGCTGTTTCAGGATAATTGTTCCTTTACATGATTTTAGAGATTTCCTTTTCATGAACTTGTGGAGTGGCAAAGCTGATGCTGTCTCTGTGTAAGTCATCCTAGCAGGTTATGTAGAATTCCCCGAAGGGGAGCAGTGAGTACCATTGGTTGTCTTGGTACTAGCATGTTTTGTTCACCAGCCTTGGAGTTGTTAGGGGGTCTTTGCATTCCACTTCTGATCACCAAGTAATATTAACCTTAAAAAACAAAACTGAGACCTCAAATAGCCAAAGCAATCTTGAAAAAGAAAACCAAAGCAGGAGGCTTCACAATCTCGGACTTCAAGCTGTCTTACAAAGCTTTAATCATCAGGACAGTATGGTACTGGCACAAAAACAGACACTCAGATCCCTGGAACAGAATAGAAAAGCCAGGAATCTACCCACAAATGTATGACCAACTAATCTTTGGCAAAACAGGAAAAGAATATCCCATGGAATAAAGACAGTCTCTTCAGCAAATGGTGCTGGAAAAACTGGACACCAACATGCAGAAAACATGTAGAAAAATGAACCTGGACCACTTTCTTACACCACACACAAAAATAAACTCAAACTGAATGAAAGACCTAAACGCAACACAGGAAGCCATCAAAATCCTAGGTGAGAAAACAGGCAAAAACCTCTTTGACCTTGGCCACAGCAACTTTTTACTCAACACATCTCTGGAGGCAAGGGAAGCAAAAGCAAAAATGAACTATTGGGATTCTGCACAGTGAAAGAAACAGTCAACAAAACTAAAAGGCAGCCGACAGAATGGGAGAAGATATTTGCAAATGACATAGCAGATAAAGGGTTAGTATCCAAAATCTATAAAGAACTTACCAAACTCAACACCCAAAAAACAACCTGGTGAAGAAATGGGCATAAGAATGAATAGACACTTCTCCCCAGAAGACATCCAGATGGCCAAAAGACACATGAAAACGTGCTTGGCATCACTCATCATCAGGGAAATACAAATCAAAACCACAAGGAGATACCACCTGTCAGAATGGCTAACATTAACAACTCAGGCAACAACAGATGTTGGTGAGGATGCGAAGAGGATCTCTTGCACTGCTGGTGGGAATGCAAACTGGTGCAGCCACTCTGAAAAGCAGTATGGAGGTTCCTCAACAAATTAAAAACAGAACTACCTTACGATCCAGCAGTGGCACTAGTAGGTATTTATCCAAGGGATTAAGGTATGCTGTTTTGAAGGGGCACATGCACCCCATAGTTTATAACAGTACTATCAACAAAAGCCAAAGTATGGAAAGAGCTCCTATGTCCATTGATGGATGAATGGATAAAGAAGATACACACACACACACACACACACACACACACACACACACATACACACACACAATGGGTATTACTCGGTAATCAAAAAGAATGAAATCTTTCCATTTGTAACTACATGGATGGAACTAGAGGGTGTTTGTTAAGCAAAATTAGTCAGAGAAAGTCAAATATCATATGACTTCACTCATATAAGGACTTTAAGATATAAAACAGATTAACATAAGGGAAGGGAAGCAAAAATAAAAACAGGAAGGGGGACAAAACTTGAGACTCTTAAATATGAATAACGAACAGAGGGTTGTGGGAGGGGCGATGGGCTAAATGGGTAAGAGGCATTAAGGAATCTACTCCTGAGGTCCTTGTTGCATTATATGCTAACTAACTTGGATGTAAATTTTTTTTTAAATTTAAAAAACAAGAAAAAAACTGCCAGGAGGCGCCTGGGTGACTCAGTTGGTTAAGTGTCTGTCCAACTTTGGCTCAGGTCATAATCTCATGGTTCATGGGTTTGAACCAAATACACAGCACAGTGAGCCACTTTTATCACTTAGGAACAGTTGCATATCAGAGGAGGGAACTACTCACCATTCAAATTTTCCATGATAGTAAGGGGCCAACCTTACAATCCAACCTTTTTAAGGCTAAGAGAATGTCACTGTTAACTGCAGTACCTCTTTACTACATAGTACACCGGACATTTTATAACCCAGAATATAGTAGTAGTTGAGGTATGTGAGAAATAACTATCTGGTAAAGTAGCAAAGGACCAATTAGAAAAAACAGGTGGAAAGATGACCTGATCCTTTCTCAAGCAGATCAGATTTGGAGAAAAATATATCTCGAGTGAAAAAACCTCACGTTGCAGTTTGAACTTCACTAGGATGGAAAGTCTGAAATCCTGACTCTGGCATCTTTCAATTCTGATTCCAAGCAAGGTTTTTTTGTCTTCTCTGTTTTTGGTATGGGGGCCTTAGAGTAGTATCTGGCAGAATAACTTCTCATTAGGAGTAAGTTGCTACTTTTGGTGCTGTTATTACTGTTATTAGAGTGAAATACAGAGAAACTGGAGGAAATGCAAAGGCAGTCAAGAATAGGACATAGTAAGTCCTTAACAAAAACTTTTGGTCACTTAATGGAGTGGAAAATAGTAGCATTATAGATGGGAATCTAAGAAAGAGCCTGGTAGGTATCGAAAGGATGGAAGAGTAACGGTAATCCTTACTCATTCTGTTTTCTTTAAGTGAAATGAACGTTGGAGAAACTTTTAGATGATGGTATATGAAGTTGTTCTAAGTTTTTAAACAGCCTTTTAGAAAATTGTAGATTGTCATATAATCTAATTCACTCCGTGTAAGTTATTAATTATATTTGGAATATAATTGAAATGCAATTTTAGATAATACACTTGGTCTTTCTCTTTTTTCCAGGAATTTTTAAGAGATATCTTCAATCTCCTATTTTTGTTGCCTAGTCTAAAAGACAGACAACAGCCAAAGTGCAAATCCCATTCTTCAAGAGCTGCTGCTTATGATTTGCTAGTAGAGATGGTGAAGGGATCTGTTGAAAATTACAGGCTAATACACAACTGGGTTATGGCACAACACATGCAGTGTAAGCATTCTTTTCCTTTGAATCTTTATAAATTTTGGTTGCGGGAAAGAGGTTTTGGAGGGCATGGCTTAAAGAATTCACTGTTTACACACTTTAACATTATAAGATGTTAAATAAACATTAATTTAAGAAAAACAGGTGTAAAGGACTCTTTATAGGTATTGGTAGGAATTTCTTGGTTAAATAATAGTGTCAAGAAAAATCAGATTTTAACATTCTTTTGGATTTTTAGGGAATGAATTAGTTTTTCTGTGTATTTTTACTAATTTTATTTCTTATTATTTTATTTGAGTATAGTTGACACACAATGTTAATTTATGTTTTATGTATATTAACTAAAGTGATGGAGAGTGGTGGCTGTCAGTAAAAGCAAAATACATTATGTTTAATAGTTTATTTGTGGGGGGAGGGCATCCTTTCCTCCCTTTTTTTCCAGCAGCCCATGCCCCTTATAAATGGGACTATTGGCCTCATGAAGATGTTCGTGCTGAGTGTAGATTTGTTGGCCTGACTAACCTTGGAGCTACTTGTTACTTGGCTTCTACTATTCAGCAACTTTATATGATACCGGAGGCCAGACAGGCTGTCTTCACTGCAAAGGTACAGTTTTCCTCACTTTTAGAATTAAAAGTGTAAAAGAAAAGTTTTAAATTTTGTTAAGAAATCTTGATTATTTCAATTTAGTAAAACATTGAGAAAATAATTTTTGAATTGAAAGATGACTATTGGATTATGTAGGTAGCTTATGTATATCTTAGTTTTACAGTTTAACAGAGTAATACATATTAGTATGATTTTTTTATTTCTTAAGGGAAACATTGTTGTGGAATACAACTATATATATACACACATACACACACACACACTCCATTGTAGACAATGAATATATTTTCAGTAAAAATGAATACAAATTTTCATCACATAGAAAATAAGCAAAGCTGAAAACAAAGTAGGGGAATATGCCAGAATTACTATTTCTTTTATTTTTATCCAAAAGTAAATTCAATAGGGAGCCTACTTTATTTGGGTAAGCTTTGCTTCTTGTTATTTTTCTTAACTTATTTCTGGTTTTCATTCTTTTTAGCCATGACTGTTTTTTAGTTTGCCTTCTGCACTACTTTTATAATTTCTTGTGAAACTTGCTTTATGCTTATCATTGGCTTTTTATTTTCCTTCATCATGTAATCTTGATGTTCAGATTTATTCTCCTTAAAAAAATATTGCAGTTCTTTGTGTAACTTCATTGAATTCTTAATATGTTTAAGTTCAGCTTCAAAGTCTCCAAGTTGTAGTCAGGTGTGGTGCCCTTTTTTTTTTTTTTTTTTTTTTTGGCTTTAGTTATATTAATGCTTTTAAGATTATTGCCTGAGACTGATGTTCTGATGAAAGAGTTTCATGATCACGTAGTTTCAATGCTTTTTTTTCCCTAGCTGTTAACATGACCATACTTTGTGATTTTTCTTCTTCATATTGATGATCACCATTTACCTGTTAGCAGTTTTAGGAATTAATATGAACCACCAGAAAGAACAATCACATATTCAGATGTGCTAATTGGGAGTAGGTCTCATAAATGGTGTTTTTGGTTAAAAACTATAATTTAGACTTGACTCTACATAAATAGTTTTTTTTTTTTTTTTTTTTTTGAGAGTGAGAATGTGCACCTGTGTGCTGGGGAAGGTTAGAGGGAGAAAGAATCTTAGGCTCCATGGATGGGGCTCCGTCTCAAAACGGTGAGATCATGACCTGAGGTGAAATCAAATGTTGGACACTTAACTGACTGAGCCACTCAAGCGCCCTGTATAGGAAAATTCTTAATAGAATTGGACATGACTTTGGAAATTGCCTCTAGTCAAATGCTCACTTGATTATTTACATGAAAACATTTTCATTTCCTGATCTTTTGTTCACAGTGATTAAATAAGGTTGTACATGTATTTTATTTTATTAAAAAATTTTTTTTCTAATGTTTTATTTATTTTTGAGAGAGCGAATGTGAGCAGGGGGGGGATACAGAATCCGAAGTGGGCTCCAGGCCCTGAGCTAGCTGTCAGCACAGAGCCCGATGCAGGGCTCAAAATCACAAACCCCGAAGTCATGTCTTGAGCAAAAGCCTGGATGCTCAACTGACTGAGCCACCCAGGTGCCCCAACATGTATTTTAATTGTGGTAAAATATACACCACTAAAATTTATCATATTAGCCATACATAAGTGTGCAATTCTGTGGTAGTTAGTACATTCACAACACATTGACCACAGCATTGACCACCATCAATCTCAACAGTTTTTTCACTTCCCCCAACTCAAACTCTGTACCCCATTAAGAACTTTGCATTCTACCTTCTCCCAAACCCCTTGCAACTACTACTGTACTACCTGTATGACTAGTACTACTGTACTATTTGACTGTCCTAGGTACCTCATTAAAGTGGAATCAGACAACCTTTTTAGCATAGTGTTTTCAACTTTTCATGTGTAGCATGTATCAATTTTTTAAGGGTGAATAATATTCCATTGTGTATATATGCCATGTTTTGTTTATCCATTCATCTGCAGACACTTTTGGGTTTCTTAGGTCTTTTGGCTTTTTTAAATGTTTCCATGAATACAGTATCCAGATAGCCATTTGAGCCCCTGCTTTTACTTTTTTTTTTTTTTTATACACACCCATAGGTGGATTTGCTGGATTGATCATATGGGAATTCTGTGTTTAATTCTTTGAGGAATCACCATGCCTCTTTTCCATAGTGGCTGCTATTTTATATTCCTACCAGCAATGCACAAAGGTGCCAGTTTCTTAACATGCCTTGCTGAACTTGTTTTCTGTTTTTTGTTAGTAGCCATCCTAATGGGTACAAACATGTATTCCTTGAGTAGTTAATACACATGTAGGGTATATATTTTGAACTTACACATTAAATAAAATATTCTTGCTTTTTCTTAGTTCAGAAGAATTCTGCCATATGCCAGGAATATTACTGTCATTTTGCCAATAATGTTGATTCCTTTTATTCAATTCCTATTGTACTTCATATCATATAATTTTGCACTAACTATATGTTGAATAGACTCCTATTTCAATGTCCCTATGTCCTCAGTTTGATTGTAAGCTCCAAAATAGCAGAACCACATTACTTAACATTCCCCACAAAATTGACACAAATAACTAGTATATACTTGTGTCATCTGGAAGCCTTATTATTCCTTGAGACTATCAGAGCTTCTTCAAAATTATGACAGGTAGTTTGTAGTGAGGATAGTACATTATAGGTTTAGGTTTATTTTAATACTTGGATGAGATAGAGTATATCTAAGTGACTATAAGGCTGGTGTTCAGGACTAAATGTAGTGAATGAGTCTAGTCAGATACCTGAATCTCAGTTAATGATATTTGAATATATAGAAAATTTTCAAATAAATTAATAAATAAAATATAGAAAAAAATACAACTAGATGATGGTGAAATGTTATGTATTATTATAATGAATTTTTTTAATTTATGGATTTATTTGTAGAAAACAGCTTTGTTGCATACCTAAGATGTTTTCTGCTCTTGCACAATCACCAACTTGGGAACTCAGCATTGCACCAAATGAGTGTTGATCTGGAAAACAATAATTTTTTAGATCTCTTTATTCCATTTTCTTACAGACTGTCCTTCAATTTTTAAAACACTAAATTGCTAAATAAAGAATAGACTATTTTTTCCTACACAGAGGTAAAAGAATGAAAACAGATATGGTATTAAGCACATTGTAATACTTTTTGTACTAGAATGTCTAATTTGCTATCATCAGTATGTTTTAATGGAGAATGTTCTCTTGATTTCCAGTATTCAGAAGATATGAAGCATAAGACCACTCTTCTGGAACTTCAAAAAATGTTTACATATTTAATGGTATGTTTGAGAACCATGTATGGAAAACTAATTAGATATAACCTTGTCTTCATTTGTATTGGATTTGCCCTGAAAGTATACTCTTATTTTCAAGTTGAATTCGTCAGTAATTTTTTAAGAGTAACTTTTAACGGTTATATCTCCATCATCTGCATTCTGTTAATTTGTCCTTTGAAGAATTCTTTGTATCTGATCCTTTTCCCATCACAGGTCACAACCCCCCCCCCATAGTTTTCTGATTGATTGCTCTTTGTACCTCTTAATTCCAACCCCCAAAAGTATAAAAGTAATCAATCTTTAAAAATTAGCAAATCTTACAGTTATTTTCCTGCTTAAAACTGTTCAGTGGCTTTTTTATTATAAGCCGACTAGTACTCAGGTTCAGCATCAGTGGCACATGTGTTCTGATTTTGCCCCTCCCTTCCTTTTAACTTTCTCTTTTCTTTCTTTCTTAAAATTTTTGGGTTTTTTTTTTTTTAAGATTTTACTTCATTTTTTTCTTTTAAGACTTTTCTTTTTTTTTTCCCACGGTGGTGCTTGAACGCACAGCCCTGAGATCGAGCATTGCACGCTTCTCCAACTGAGCCAGCCAAGTGTCCCTACGACCTCCTCTCTTACCCTGCTCTGTGTCTAGCTCACCCTGTAGCAAGTATCAGTCCTTGGAAGACCATCACCCTGTTGGCTCCATCACTTGCACAGCTGTTCGTGCTGCTCCCTCTGCCTGCAGTAGACTTTTCTGTAGCGCTCTCCTCCCTGCTTACTGTCGTCCTCCCAGAGCAACTTGTCTTCGCCTCGTCTAAGAGAACGCTGATTCCGTAACTCTCTCACCCCCACCCACTGCACCTCTTGCAGTGATAGTTACTTCTCTCACTTGTTAGAGTCCTGAGGACAGCTTCTATTACTTAAGGGCTCGATAAATAAAATTGTTAATAAAACTAAAAGATTTACTAGTCATACTTTGATCCCACTTTTAATCTGTCTTTAATGGAGTTGTAACATGCCATCTGAACTGACAGAACAGCAAAGTGTTTTAAGCTATTCTTTCAGAATCACTAAAGTTCAGTGTGTAGGAAAATTTACTCAACCTTCCAAAGTTTTGCATTTTGTTTCACAGTACAAATCTGTATCCTTTAAGTCCCAAATTCCTTCTTAGAAATGACTACTTAAAAGATACAAATTTCATAACTTAACAGTAATTTAAGTGTCTTCTATTATCAAGACTTAGTAAATTGAAAATGCTACAAAACTGAAATAGAATAGAGTAGTTCTTTGTAGATTTATTCCATTTTGTTATTGTTTTATTATTTATTCAAGAACCTTTTGATAATATTCTTTTATTTGAGACATAGATTTCTTTGATGATCTACCCCTCCCCCTTGTCCTTTGCAGGAGAGTGAATGCAAAGCATATAACCCTAGACCCTTTTGTAAAACATATACCATGGATAAGCAGCCTCTGAATACTGGGGAGCAGAAAGATATGACAGAATTTTTTACTGATCTAATTACTAAAATTGAAGAAATGTCTCCAGAACTGGTTAGTAACAGGATACTGAAGTTTCTTTGAAATCTGTACAGATTTGCCCTATTTTAATTAGTCACTTTTGATTTTTTTTTTTTTTTATTAAAGAAAAATACCGTCAAAAGTTTATTTGGAGGTGTAATTACAAACAATGTTGTGTCCTTGGTAAGTAGTGTCCCTGTTCTTTACTTTTTGGAAATCTTACTGTATATTTTAGCTTATTGTAATAAATTTCTAATATTTGACTATTGATTGACCAGGATTGTGAACATGTTAGTCAGACTGCTGAAGAATTTTATACTGTGAGGTGCCAAGTAGCTGATATGAAGAACATTTATGTGAGTAATGTATATATTATTTAGACTTTTTCTGCATTTAAACTTTGTATACAGCAAGTTTAATTTTATTACCTTGATAGAAGATTAAATTTTGTGTTTTCATCTATTTTCTTCTTGTTATGCAAATCAAGTAAGAATTAGAGGTAGACCAAAAAGCTGATTTTTTTTCCCATTCAAAATCGAAATACTTGCACTTTTGAAAAATTTAGTTAGATTTATGGAGCATCTCGTCAATTTGAGGGGAATCATTTGTTTACTAAAATTTAGAGTCCTTTATAAAATAGTTTGTTTTCCTCTGCATTCTGCTCAAATTGTAATTATTGCTTTTTGTAATTTTATATACTATGAACAGTAATATGAAACTTTAAAATCTGGTTTAATACACAGGAATCTCTTGATGAAGTTACTATTAAAGACACTTTAGAAGGTGACAACATGTATACTTGTTCTCATTGTGGGAAGAAAGTACGAGCTGAAAAAAGGTATGCTTTTTGAAATGTAATGTTTATCATTTTGATATATAATCTCATGGTAGTAAAACACAAACTTAGTATAAATTTATGTTAAAGTTTAATGAAAATTATGTGATTAAGGTCAGCTGCTTAGTGCTCATTCTTACCAGCTTTTCATTCAGTTATTTAAATATACTTTCAAGCACCTTTAAATTTTTCCAAATTATTTTTGTCCTTTTAATTAATCAAATATTTACCAGGGTCCAGGCCCCTGGCTGGCTTAGTCGGTAGAGCATATGGCTCTTGTTATGTTGGCTCTGGTTGTTAAGTTTGAGCCCCATATTGGGCCTGAAACCTACAAATATTTACCAATAGACATTGCCCTTTTTTGTGCACTCACTAAATCATGATAGTGATTCCCCTCAGGAACTGAAGATGTCCTCCTCTGAATCTCTGAAGTGCTAACCATATGATAGCCAGTTTAGGACAGCCTTATTGGGTAAAGTTTCAATTCTACAGGTGAACATTGAATGGCAAATAGAAATTGGATTGAGAGAGCATCATATACAGTTGTTATTAGGAACAAACGCAGAGAAATACAAATCACCTTGTATGTTAAAGAAGTCCAAGATTAGGCCAGCCTGCTTCAAAGTGGAGGACTTGGATTTACCGGTAATAGAAAATATGATTAGTAATATACGGTGACATAAAACGGTTAACATTTTGATTTGGGGATTGTTTGTATAATTGGTTGACACCATTTGAACATGTGCCTGAGAAAGAACATAACTTTTGCAAAGGACTGACTATGAGATCTAAGGCAACCTAAAAGTGCAGAGGAGGAAGTGATGGAAGTGAAGCCAGGAAAGAAAGAAAATCAGGGGATAGGATAGTACTAGAAACTGGGGCAGGGAATCTCATGAGGAAGGTATTCAATTGACATAGTCCACAAAAAAGAGAGGAAAAATGACAGCTGAGTATAAACATTTGGTTTTACAAAAGATGGTTTATTGATATGTTTTTTTAAGTTGTAGCAATTAGATGCAGAGTTGTCAAGTTACATGGCGTCAAGTTATGTGGCATCAATTATAGATCATTTTTATTTTCTTTTTTTTTTTAATGATTTTTACTTTTGAGAGAGAGAGAGAGAGAGACAGTGACAGTGAGAGCAGGGGAGGGTCATAGAGAGGGGGACATACAGAATCCGAAGACAGACCCCAGGCTCTGAGCTAGCTGTCAGCCCAGAGCCCAACGTGAGACTCAAACCCACGAACTGTGAGATCATGACCTGAGCCGAAGTTGGAGGGTAACCGACTGAGCCACCCAGGGGCCCCTAGATCATTCATTTTAGAAGTTTGGCAATTAAAAAAAAAAAAAAAAAAAAAGGAAAATGGAATCTAGAAAGGGCTTTGAGATTAAACAACAGTTTTCTAGATGACAAAAATCTGGGCATATTGGAAAGCAGAGAATGAAAAGCCATCTCTTAAGATTGCTTAATAGAAGATTTTTACAGGGAAATCTGCACTAATAGGAATGGTGTTCTTTTTCTCAGCCTCCAGAAGTCAAGTTGGTTTTAAGAGAGAAAGGTTGTAAAGGTAGACATACTTAAACCATAGCTGTGCAGGTGATTTCAGGGAGAAGACAAGTTCATCTGTTGAGAATTGGATTAGGATATGACTTATAAGAGTTAGAGTGGAGTCCATTAAAAATTTGTTACTGTGGAGGGATATAATGAGGAATCAGTCAGATAATTGAGAGGCTGAGGCATTTGAGGCGTTGGAGAATGTCATTTTAGTTGGAATTTTATAAATAAACTTACTGAAAATATATGTCATTCTCAATAACCTACTTCTTGAAACATTCTCTCCTTTTGGCTAATATTCTCATGTTTTTCTGAAATAGTGCCTTGTCTCTCAGGCAAAGTATTACTCAGTCTTTTATATTATTACCATACTTTTGAGTGTCTGTAGTAACATAATAAGTGTTCAGCAGAAATGGGCTAAGGATCAGCTTCTGCCCTGTATTTAAACCTATTTCTTTCTCAGTTTATTCATTCTTTCCTGAATTCTTCTACCACCATAACGTTAGTCTCTACTGACATGCTTATGATTCATTCTTAAATCATCTTACCTGTGCTGTGTTCTCCCAACTGTGACTTGTGTGTCTCATAGATTTAGTAAGTCTACAACATAATTCTCTCATTTTAGATCCATTTATGTCTTTTCTCCTCTAAATCATGCATGGTTCCACAGTCAACCACAGGTCCTTTAGTGACTCTAGCTCTCAGGCTAAAATTCATAGTCTGACATGGCACACAAGGGCCTTCATCATTTGATTCCCTTATACTTCTATAACATCATCTTTTGCCAGTTCGAAAAATCTGTAATGATGGATTTTTAGAATTCTTATTTCTTCTGCTTATGAAATCCTTCCTCTAAATTCCTATTTTTTTCCTTAAACTAACTTTGGATTCAGAATCTTAGAATCCTAAGTACGGTGAAGAATTAATCCCTTAAATTCATATTTTCCACGAATCCGGCTCATATATATTTTTGTTTAAACTGCAATCTTGGTGTTTTATTTATTTTTTAATTTTAACTAGCAATATTTATTATACCATAAGATATGGGTAACCAGTTACTTTGGTGCTGTTGCTGTTGTTGTAATACCCAGCAGCATTTATTGAATGCTATTTGTCGAGCACTATTCTAAAAGTAGTAGGAAGTAGACACTTTAGTCTCCACTTTAGGAATTAAGCCCAGAGAGGTTAAATAACTTAGACAGTCATAATCTTGTAAATAATACATCCAGGCTTTGCAATTCTAATTTATAAAAATAAGTAGGTCACTTCCTGTTATTTAAGTGGAAGAGAAAACTCTGAACCAAACACCCTCCCCTTATCTTTGGAGTATGTACGGTGTGGTGTCTTTTTATGCTTCTGTAGCACCTTTAATATCTTCATGGAATGTACCACAGTATGCTGTTACTTTTAATTTTTCTTACCTAAATGCAGGTAAACCCTTTCAGAATGAAAGAAGTCATGTAAGAGGGAGAAATATGGTTATAGATACATTTAATGTAATAAGAACACGATTTAGAATACTTTCTTATTATTTACTCTGAGTTGAATGTTGAAATAATGTACAATAAATGATGCCAGTTATACTTCCTTTTGAAAGAGATTTTTTAACTGTTTTTTTTCCTTTTTTTTTTCTGTCTTTCAGGGCATGTTTTAAGAAATTGCCTCGCATTCTGAGTTTTAATACTATGAGGTATACCTTTAATATGGTAACCATGATGAAAGAGAAAGTAAACACACACTTTTCCTTCCCATTACGTTTGGATATGACACCCTATACGGAAGATTTTCTAATGGGAAAGAGTGATAGGAAAGAAGGTAATTTTTTATCTCTTTCTCTTGCCTGTGGTTATTGTAATTCTCCATAACAAAACAATCATTGTTACAAAGTTGTAACCAAAATGATATTAAATTTTAGAAAGAGGAATGTATTTAAGTAGAGTATGGTACCTCAGTCATTAGCCAATAAATATTATTTACTAGGATTGTGTTCTAGGCACTCCTAGGCATCAGGGGCATGGCATTGAACAAGTAAACATGATTTCTTACCTGACAGAACTTAAGTCTAGTAGGCACATCTTACTGAAAAAGAAATTACTGGGATGCCTGGGTGGCTCAGTTGATTAAGTGTCAGACTCCTAGTTTCAGCTCAGGTCATGATCTCATTGTTCATGGGTTCAAGCTCCTTATTGAGCTTCAAGCTGCCAATGTGGAGCCTGCTTGGGGTTCTCTCTCTCCCCATCCCTCTCGCTGCCCCTTCCTTGCTTGTGCGTATGTGTTTGTTGCTCGCTCTCTCTCTCTCTCTCTCTCTCTCTCTCTCAGAAAATAAATAAACTTAAAAAAAATTACTAACAGAATGTGTCATAAGATAGGATTATGAGTATATCTCAAATCTACTGAAATCAGAGATGGCTTTCACATAAGTAGCATTGAAGCAGAGTTTGAATAAGGACTAGGCTGAGAGGAATGGTTGTTCTCTTTAGGTGAGTAGGAGGTGGGGGTGGAATTGATAATGGACAAAAGGCAGTGGCCAGTCATTTTATTTGTAGGTCATGTCATTTTTTTGTTTTAAAAGACTGAGCACCTGTAAGCTCGGGTGAGGGGCAGAGGGAAAGAGAGAGAATCTTCAGCAGGCTCAACACTCAGCATAGACCCCGATGCAGGGCAATATCTCACAACCCTTGAATCACTACCTGAGCTGAAATCAAGAGTCGGATGTTCAACTGGCTAAGCCACCAGGCACCTCAATGATTTTAGTCTCTCTCTCTCTTTTTTTTTAATGTGAAACCGTTGAAAGATTTTAAGTAGAGAACTGGAAAATAGACTGACTACAAGCAATAGAAATAAAGTAGAGGATGATGAAAGGAATGTAGGGAATCTATTCTGATAAACCACAGGGAAGATGGTAGCACAATGCGCAAGTATACATAGAGCATTAATAAGACTTGATGATTGAATGAATAAATGAATCCAGCAAAGTTATTGAATATCTGTCTACCACGTAATTTATTATTCTTGTAGTGATGGCAGTAGAGGGGCAGTAAAGAGCAAGGTTGGGATACCTGGGTGGTTTGGTTGAGCGTCCAACTCTTGATTTAATTTTGGCTCAGGTTATGATCCCAGGGTGGTGGGATTGAGCCCCGCATTAGGTTCTACACAGCATGGATCCTGCTTAAGATTCTCTCTCCCTCTCTCCTACTCACGCGTGTGTGCGCTCACTCTCTCTCTCAAAAAAAAAATAAGTAAATGTTTTTGTCGCTTTGAAGCTTCCATTTTATTCTACTACTAGAGGGAGGAAGAAAAGTCAAGAATGACTCAGATTTGTGGCTTGATCAGCTAGGTGAATAGTGGGGTCAGTATTTCAAGAAGATCTCAAGAAAATGGGAATGTGGTCAGAAGTATTGAATGCTAAAGCAAAGGAAAAGTTCAATAAGAACATAACTGAAAATAACATGTAAAGTTGTTGGTTATCTTTATCATAGCAATTTCATTTGGGTATGGCAATATAGAGGCAGATTGCAGAGAGTTAAAGATGACACTTGCTTCATATCTAGTTACCTTCAAATTGTTACTGCATTTATAAGACCAGTGATTTTCAAACTTAACGTACATGTGCCTCAAGGAGCACAAAGGTGAGGAATGGAAACAAGTGAGAGAGGAAAGCAGAACAGGTCCAGCTCTTTTTCTTTGCGTTCTTTACATGGAGAAGTTCTGTTTTACATAATAGGCTTCTAGCAATGTTTTCTTTGTATAAAAAGTTCTACTGATTACAGTTTTTAAGGTTTGAAGAACCCCCCCCCCCGTGTTTTAAGATTTGGGAAAGAACTGCATTTTAATCTTTATACTCCATTGCCTGGCACTTAATGAACATCCAGTAAATGTTTTACTAAATGGGAGATGAGAAATGTAAACAATGAGGGTAGGCTTTTCTATAAGAGAGGAATGTGCTCTTTCTTTGGAGAGAAGAGAAGATGGTGACTTTAGCTATAGAGGAATATGGAGTTAAGAATTTGAATGTGTTTAGGGGTGCTTTTGTGGCTCAGTCTTGGTTAAGCCTCCAACTTCAGCTCATGTGGTGATCTTGCAGCTTGTGGATTCGAGCCCTGCATCTGACTCTGTGCTAACAAGCTCAAAGCCTGGAGCCTGCCCTAGAGTCTGTATCTCTCTCTCTCTCTCTCTCTCTCTCTCTCTCGCTCGCTCGCTCGCTCGCTCGCTCGCTCTCTGCCCCGCCCTCCACTCCTGCTCTTTCTCTCTCTCAAAAAATGAATAAACGTTTTAAAAAAAATTTAAAAAAGAACTATTTTGACTATGTTTAGAAGTTGCAGGAAATGAGCGAGAAGAAGATGATAGCTTCTAAAATACTATATAAATGAAGTTAAGAAGTAGGCATTGTATATATACATCCTACTTTTTAGAACTCTTTTCAAACCATTTGAAAAACCATAGCAAGACTGCCAACTTACTATACTTACTGATATTTTTCACAATGTTTCCATGTGTAGAAGTAGAAATTGATGCCAAGATGAAGGATTTTTTTTAGGCCACACGTGATGAGTTTAGAGTGGATCCTAGCACATCCAAACTTCTCAGTTACTACTTTGACACTTAACCATTTCCTTCCCTCCAGAGTTGTCACTTTTTTTCAGTTTAGACCATGCACTCAAGTTAACTTAATCTCCTTTCACTGGTTTCTGATGATACTTTTACCTTTGTATAGCATGCTGAGAATACAGATCATAAATCTTTGAACTTACTAGATTATTCTGTAATTTTTCCATAGTATCTTTTATAACTTTCAGGTTTAAATCTTTAGGAACAGGATGTCTTTTATTTATTTAGTTTCTGTCTCCTAATACAAAATGATAAACCATTGGAAGCATGTTACCAGTACAGTGCTTATTTTCTTAACTTGAGATTAAGAGACATAAGTATCTTAATGCCTTTTCAGATCTTGTATTTGCTTGCTCTTAATAAGATGAATGAAAAATTTTGTACTATTTCAAAAGGAACAAGATTAAACAGAAAGAGCATGTTTTACATTTCTTTATTGTATTGAGGTTTTCCATAGTTAATGCAGTAACATGTGGTTGTTTTTCCAAGTGATTAGTGTAAATGTTCCTTAAAATTGTAGGCTGTGAATGACTACAAATGACTAGCAAATTGTTTTACCTGTTATAATACATAATGTATCTATGCTTTTTTCTGTATGTAAAATATGTAAAGTGATTCTAAGATGTCACTGTGCAGTTTTCAAAATTATTAACATTATTTTATGTAACTCATTTCAGGTTTTAAGGAAGTCAGTGATCATTCAAAAGATACAGAGAGCTATGAGTATGACTTAATAGGAGTAACTGTTCACACAGGAACAGCAGATGGTGGGCACTATTATAGCTTCATCAGAGATATAGTCAATCCTCATGCCTATAAAAATAATAAATGGTGAGTTTTAAAATTTTATTCTTGGGATTAAAATTTTTTTCCTGTTCTTAAAGTTCAAACTTGGGATTGTTTTGGCTTCAGATCTGTTTCCTGATTTTGTCTTTCTAAAAACTTTCTGTAAAATTAGGAAATTTTAAGTGAAAGCAACTTTCATAAGACAATAGGTACCAATTGTTCTTAAACTTCTTTTGAGAATTTGATGATGTTGTCTTGGGAAAAATGAACACCCAAGGTTTTGCATGCAGCTTTAGATTCGTAGGCAGTACTGCACCTTCCCAGTCTTATCTTTGTTCACTCATTCAGGAGTTGTTTACGGAGTGTCTTCTGCAGGATGGCTATAAAGTCCTTATATATGCCAATTTGAAGTTGCCTGCATGCTCCACTCTGTCCACCTTATTTTTCCCCTTCCAACCCATACATTCTTTTTACCAACTTTTATCGAGGTAATGATTGGAAGTCATTAAATCCGTGCTTAATAACTGTTTTTTGCTCTTCATATATTAGGTAGAGTCTCAAGTATAGCGGTTATATCTGTGGTAGGCATTGTTCTAATTGTTGGGGATACTGCTTTGAACAAAATGCACATTGGTAAATTGATCTGCAGTTAGCAGAATAATTTGGTTCAACTCTTTAAGCTATCATGTCCATGCTGTCTTACTTTGTTTGCCCATTCGAATATAATTCCATATTTGAAATCTATTTTGATCATAAATTTTGAAATGACATCTTTATCTTTGGAAGTTCTTTCATCTCTTAAATCTTTTGTCTGGTAGCTTTACATATTCTATTAATGCAAACTTTTTATGCTTTGTTTTTATGAACTCTTTTGTTAGTCCTAGTTTATAAATGCATTTCTTGGATTTTAGGACAGTTACAATTTATAAAATTACATTCTAGGTTCTAGTAGATTAGTATTGTCAAAACAAGAACAGAGAATTTATTTACCTCTTATTAAAGATAGTTTGATCAGCTTATGTAATTTGTCAGTATGTATTGTAAATATTTTTTAAATAGGCGTAATACAGAGATACATAGTACATATATACTTGATCAACCCTATATGCTCTCTTTTAGGTATCTTTTTAATGATGCTGAGGTAAAACCTTTTGATTCTGCTCAACTGGCCTCTGAATGTTTTGGTGGAGAGATGACGGTGAGCTTTATTTAGAAATTATAAGTGTGTGATTTTTCACATGCTATTATAAAATCCCATGGCAGAATCACTAAGCTTTCTTTTAATTGCTATGATTAAACCTAAAATTCATTCTGTTTTTATTTATTAGGAGTCTAGACTGTCTATCTAGAATAGATACCAGACACTGGGAAATACTTTTTAAATGACTATTTCTGCCTTCAACTGATTAAGAAGATTAGCTTAAATTTGAAATTTTAAACAGTAGTGTAGGAATTGAATTACATTGCTGTGAAACATGATGGAAGAAGTTGTTCACTTGAATGCTTTGAGATTCAAGCAAAAAGAAATTATTCTTTATTGACCAAATGTGAAAAAATCTTTGTCAAGGAAATTGGCTTGAGCTGAACTTCAAAGAATTATTCTTTCGGTGCATTTTTTAACAGCAATAGCAACCTGATTGTTGCTATTGACGGGATACACAAAGAATATCTTACCTGTTACATAATTAGCTCTAAGACATGAGAAAAGACAATTGGAAGACTAGTGTTTAATTATAGTGTAATAATTGTACTTAGTAGGCATTTTATCCAAGTACCAATTTCCTGAAAATGTTAAAATACTGTTTTGATTCTCAAAAGTCCAACGTTAAACAGTGATTTCCATTTCACAGATAAGCCCACGTAAAATTATTTTTCACCTTAATAGCCATGTGTATGGTGAAGTCACTGTTCACATTCTGGATTTTAATGAAGGACTGGACTACCTTATTGCTCTTTGGTGCACTTACGTACTACTATGAATAGAAAAGAGGAAGGAGGCCAAATTGCTATCGCTTCAGAAATGGGTAGAAGGAGTAATAAACAATGAGTTACTGATGCCATTATTAAACTGATTCCATCTCTAAATGTTACTTATAAAATATTTCCTCAAAAAAGAAAAACAAGTAAACTTAGCAAAGTTCTTAAAACGTAATTTTTAAATTGCAAGTACATATTTTAAGCTTTATATATTAAAGTATCTTTAAAAATTTTTTGAATATTTTCAGGTACAGTTGACCCTTGAATAATGTGGGGGTTAAAGGTGCTAGCTCTTTGCACAGTCAAAACTCTGAGTATAACTTGTCTGTTGCTCAGAAGCCTTATTGGGCGCACCTGGGTGGCTCAGTCAGTTAAACATATGACTTCAACGCAGGTCAGTCTCACAGTTCGTGAGTTCGAACCCTGTGTTGTTGGGCTCTCAGTGCTGACAGCTCGGTGGAGCCTGCTTTGGATTCTGTGACTCCCTCTCTATATGCCCCTCCCCTGCTCGAGTGCTCTCTCTCTGTCTCTCTCAAGAATAAATAAACCTTTAAAAAAATTAGGAAAAAAAAAAAAGAAGTCTTATTGATAAATGAACACTCAATTTATACATATTTTGTCTGTTGCACATACTGTATTTTTATAATAAAGCCAGAGAAAAGAAAATGGTACTAAGAAAATCATAAGAAAAATAAATTTACTGTATTTATTGGATAAAAAAAACTCTGCCTTTAAGTAGACCTGTGCAGTTCAAGCCTGTTACTCAAAGATCAACCATACTCTTAGCCAAAAACTTTTGACAAGGATTTTTATGAATGTAATACTATTTGAAAGCTATTTACAGAGTTACTGTAAAGAATAAAATAGCTATTTATGAAATTTTTATTTATAAATACAACTGAGGTAAAAAACTGAAAAACCCTTTCTAAAATAATAAAACTTTTATTATTTTTTTTTAACAGACAAAGACCTATGATTCTGTTACAGATAAATTTATGGATTTCTCCTTTGAAAAGGTAATCATTTCTTTCTCCAATATTATCTATTCTTATAGTTACACTTGGTCAAAATGAAAATATACTTCTTTTTTTTCTTTCTTTCCTTTTTTTTTTTTCCCCCTTAAAGACACACAGTGCTTATATGCTGTTTTACAAACGCATGGAACCAGAGGAAGAAAATGGCAAAGAATTCAAATTTGATGTTTCTTCAGAGTTACTAGAGGTATGATTAATTTAACTTTAACAGCAATTTAAAAGAATGTTAAGAATTCATGCAAGTAATAGAACTCCAGGGGCAGGCTATGGCAACGTTAGGATTTGTAATCCAGAGTAGACCTTAACACTATTTATAGATAGTCTTGGTAATGGTGATATATGACAGATGCATGTAAAGTGATTGAGATTAAAGGGAGTGGAAATAATTGGTAATATTAAAGAAAAGTAAGAATAAGACAGAATAAGAAAATGATTGATGGAATTGGGGCAAGCTCATAAGTAACTTGTAGGTATGGTAATGTTCTTGGATTGGGTGATGGGTGTTCCTTCTTTGCTTCATGTTACATACAAATGTACCATGTATCTGAAATGCACTTAAAATGCTATCAAATATTTTTAAATGTGTCTCAATTATAGTATTGAGGCTCTCTTTGTTTCATGATGTAGTAAGCAGTAGTGTTACTTTAATGTCTTGAGTTATAAAATGCATTCACAACTCATTGTGTGTTGTGTCATTGTAATAAACTCAACCAAAAGTACAGAATACAAATCTTCAGAAGGGTATACCTGATAAAAATGTAATCTTCCACCTAGACAGTTCAGCTATGCGCTGTTTTTACTTACACTGTTTGATATTTGCACTATTGTGGTCAAGTCTTAAAACCAAGTGTATTTTGTTCCCCTAAACAAATCTTAACAGGAATCTTGCCTACCCATAATGTTACTGTAAAAACCCAAAAAAATCCACATCTCTTAAACCCTTCAGTTGGATTCACCAGCAAAATTAGGTGCGTCACTAGATTTCTTATTCCAGATAAGGACCCAACAGGATTTAATGACAACCCAGCCCACTTACGAAATAAAATGAAATTTTAAATGAAACTTGAAAGGTATATTTTTGGGGGGCACCTGGGTGGCTCAGTCGGTTAAGTGTCTGACTTTGGCTCAGGTCATGATCTCTCAGTTTGTGAGATTGAGCCCCACATGAGGCTTTCTACCGACAGCTCAGAGCCTAGAGCCTGCTTTGGATTCTGTGTCTCCCTCTCTGCTCCTCCCCCACTCGTACTCTGTCTCTCTTTCTCTCAAAAATAAAAATAAAACATAAAAAAAAAGATGTATTTTGTTTACATCAGTCGTTCTGAAACTTCCTACCTTCACTTTTATATTCTTAAAAAATATTTAGAACCTTTAGAGTTTTTTTAAAATACTAGTTTTAATGTGGTGGTTATATCTATCAGTACTTACTATATTAGAAATTAAAACCATTTTTAAAATTTCTATTAATTTATTTAAAAATAAATCCATGGTATCTTAGTATAAATAACATTTAATGAAAAAATATTTTTCAGAACAAAACCATTCAGTGAGAAAAGTGGCCCTGTTTTATATGTTGTCAAATCTTTTTAATACCTGATTTAATCGTTGACAGCTGACATAATAGCTTTTTTTGCATTTGCTCTGTTGTGATCTCATTCATCATTTAGCCTCTGGAAAACTCCATTCTATACTCCAAAGAGAATGAGAGCTTAAAAAAGCCAGATAGCATCCGCATATAACAATGGCTTAGATCTTAAATATACCCTGAAATGGTCACGGGTACCCCCACAGCTGTCTCAATCGTTCTTTGAGATCCACTGACTTTTGTGGTGACAAAAGGGAATCCATACTTTTGTTTTACCAAAATAAGAAAAATAAGTCAAGCTACATTAAAATATTATTGATTGCAGGTCTAAACCAACCCTTTTTTCCTGGCATTGTTTTAGCTTATTAATTTAAAATGACTTTGCCTGCATATGCATTTTACTAAAAATATCAAGGGGCGCCTGGGTGGCTCAGTCGGTTAAGCATCCCAACTTCAGCTCAGGTCATGATCTCACGGTTCGTGGGTTTGAGCCCCACGTCGGGCTCTGTGCTGACAGCTAGCTCAGAGCCTGGAGCCTGTCTTCAGATCCTGTGACTCCTTCTCTATCTGACCCTTCACTGCTCACGCTGTCTCTCTCTCTCTGGTATGGTAATGCTGTTACTTACTGTTAACATAGATTTTAGGTAAAAACTAGAATCTAGCCTTTTAAATTTAATTGTACAGTTAAAATATAGCTAGTAGTCAAGTTTCCCAAACAGTAAATTGGAAATTTAGAACTATAAAATTTATTAAGTAAACAAACACTATATATAAGTTGTGATGACTATTATGGCTAAGACAGAATGCGCAGAAAGGGTAGTTGATTGGAATTGCTGGGGGAAGTGATTAGCAAATGCTTCAGATGAACCTTAAACTGAGATTTGAAAGGTAGCGAAGAGTTACTCATGTGAAGAGTACTCTAAGCAGAGAGAATATTATGTACAAATTCCCTTAGGAAAGAGAGTTTATTGGCATGTTTTAGGAGCTGAAAGATGATCTCTGAGACTGTGATGATTAGTAAGTTTAAGGAAATGTGGGCTAAGATGAAATTGAATGGGATATAGAAAATACCTGGGAAAATGCGGATCTTTGTAGTATAGTAATTTCACACTTCGACACACATTCTGTAGCACAGAAGTGGAACAAATAAAAGCACTGGTGGAAAAACAGTACTACCAGGCTTTAGGGTGCAAATCAGAGTTCAGCTCTTGGGGTAAAGGGGACAAAAATTATGACAGAAGATCTGAGCTCATGGCTAGAAGTAGAAAGCTGGGAATGGAGGTCCATTGCTATGTAAAAGCACTGATGGTTGAATGCTGCCAAAGTTTTCTAGAAAGCTGTGTGTGTAGAAATGCTAGTGTATCAACAACTCAAGCAGATCATTCAGTGACTAGATCTGTATCAATGTGGAACAGGAGCCCTAATATATGATTCTGAAACTTGGTGCTGGACTAGAGTAGTGGGCTGGGAGGCAAGTAAAGGTAGTTGAAAATCTTTAGGAGGGATAAACACAGATAGTAATATCAATAATCAGAACATCAATTTGTTCCAGATAAAAAATAATTTTATAGAACTAACAACAACTTAAAGCCTGTTTAGGATATTCCTAGAGATAAAGAAACACAAAAACTAAAGTGAGCAGAGCAATTACTATAAAGGCTCATATCAGAAATACTATTTTTCATAATTGTTAGAGAATAAACAAGGAAATCACCTCTTAGGTCTGCCAACCTGAATTATTTACCAATTATTTTGCCAATTTTTGAACATAAACCTTTCTCATAACCTGTTTTTATGAAAATATGACATAATTTTATTCATTTATAGATTTGCTCTTGTGACAGATGGAGTTTCAGAGTTCTTCCTTTCAAAATCTGTATAATTGCATTTAAAAAAAAACTGTAATCGCTCGAGGTAGCCAGATACAGAATGATAAATTGGCATAGGCTCAGTAACCATTTCCATATTCTTATATACCCAGAAAAAACCAGCATGAATTTTAGCATCTGTATGTATTTTTTTGGATCATTTTCTTTTTGCCTAATAAAAATACTAGTAAAATGTAATGAAGCAAATGCTTTCTGATAGTAATGTTAACATTTTCTTTTATTTCAGTGGATTTGGCATGATAACATGCAGTTTCTTCAAGACAAAAACATTTTTGAACATACATATTTTGGGTAAGTTTCATAAATTTAGTAAAAGATTTTTGTTACACATTTAAAACAAATCATCTTCTTAAGAAATGTAACTTACTATTTTTAAATTCTAGGTTTATGTGGCAGTTATGTAGTTGTATTCCCAGTACATTACCAGATCCTAAAGCTGTTTCCCTAATGACAGCAAAGGTAATCTATAAGTCTTAGATAGTTTTTTCAAAATTGACTACTTTAAAATAATTAAATATTTTTTGCTTAATTTTATCTTTTCTTACAGTTAAGCACTTCCTTTGTCCTAGAGACATTTATACATTCAAAAGAAAAGGTATGTGTTTTGTTCTGTAAATTTTTGTGTCATTTATCAGATAACTTTTGGTTTTCATTATCTTTAGCTCAGAAGTAGATGCCTTCAATGACTTTTTTTTCTTTTTTAGCCCACAATGCTCCAGTGGATTGAACTCTTGACCAAACAGTTTAATAATAGTCAAGCAGCTTGTGAGGTGAGAATAATTCAACAAATAATGCATAACTTAATGTTCACTTTTTTGTTTTATTTACTTTTGTTCTTAGATGCTACAGCAAAATTATTATATTTTATAATAGGGATCCCAATGTATATTGTTCTTAAAATTATTCAACAGCTGAGAAAGTTGTAATTTATGTGTCCTATCCATTATACTGATTAAATAATTGATTTTTAAGTTATTTATGAGTTCTTGGGTGCCTCCCCACCCCCATGTACTTGAATGAAAAATACAGAAAATTCAAAAGACTATACCAGATATTGCTTAACTGATTTCGAATATTGTAAAAAAAATAGTTGACAATGAATATCTTCCTTCTCCCTCCAAGATTAAAATGCATATATCCCTAAGGATAATCTGCTCACAGGTAATGATCACTTAGCTCTATTGGCACCTTATCATTTCTTTATTAACTCCACATGGTGAAGCCTCTCTAGGAATGCAAGTCTTAAAATTTTCCAGAGATGGGAGATAACAGCATAGTGTATAATACATGAAATTAGTTGAAGATATATTTTTTTTAATGTTCATTTTTGGGAGAGAGAGAAAGAGTGTGAGTGGGGTAGGAGGAGAGAGAGAGGGAGACACAGAATCTGAAACAGGCTCCAGGCTCTGAGCTGTCAGCACAGAGCCCAACGCAGGACTTGACTGTAAGATCATGACCTGAGCTGAAGTCAGACACTCAACCAACTAGCCACCCAGGTGCTTTGAAGATTTTTTTCTTATGTAGAAGGTCATCCAGTTATGCCTATTGTTGTAGATTACAAACACAAAGCCAGGGTTTTTTAAAACTTGGTAATGAGCATTTCAAAATGAGCACAAAAGTAGAAAGATACTGAACTCTCAGGTACCTGTCGCCCAGTTTCAATGAATAGTAACATTATTTTGTTTTCATCTATTCCCCATGCCTGTTTTCAGCTGAGGAATCTTAAAGCAAACCCAGATAGCACATCATATACATCCATGAGTATTAAGTATGTATCTCTAATAGATGAGAACTTTAAAATATATATAACTATGATTCCATACTCCTCATAAAATTAGAAGTAGTTCCTCAACATCATCCAATACTCATTTTGTGTTCTTTTTCTCTAGTTGTCTAAAACATGATTGTTGGGGGGGCGCCTGGATGGCTCAGTCAATTGAGTGTGGACTAGGCTTATGTCATGATCTCGCATTCTGTGAGTTTGAGTCCCGCATAGGACTCTGCTGATAACTTAGAGCCTAGAGCCTGCTTCAGATTCTGTGTCTACCTCTCCCTTTGCCCCTCCCCCACTTGTGCTCACTGGTGCACGTTCTTTCTCTCTCAAAAATAAACAGTAAAATGAATTTTTTTAAACATGAGTTTTTTGGGGGGCACATGGCTTGGCCCAGTGGGCTAAGTGTCCAACTTCAGCTCAGGTCATGATCTCTTGGTTTGTGAGTTTGAGCCCCACATATGGCTGGCTACCGTCAGTGCAGAGCCTGCTCTAGATCCTCTGTCTCCTTCTCTATCTGCCGCCCCCCCAAATAAACATTAAAAATATTTTATTAATTTTTTCCCTCGGTTTGCTTGTTTGAATTAGTATCCAAACAAGGACTACATTTTGCTTTTGTCTTGTAAATCAACTTTCATCTATAACAGTTAATAACTTTTTTTTCCCCCCTTTTTGGACCTTTGTCATTTAAGCTGCAGAATTCTCTACATGGTTGTTTTGATTGATCGTGTATCCTCCTGGTGTTATTTAACAAGTTCCTCTATTCTCTTCCACTTTCATGATTTTTTTTTAAAGCTGTGAAAGATCCGTAATATTGATTATGACTTACTTTGTTTTTTCTCGTTTATAATGTTGCCACTTTAGTTTTTGTTGTTGTTGTTGTTTGTTTGTTTTTCTCCACTATGGATTTGCCTCTGGAATTCTCAAGGAGTTAAAATTCTCTACACTTGTCAGTAATTGTATATATATGCACATAGTAAAATTCAGTATAGGAGTTGAGTGATTAAGAGATATCTGGAAATCATTGAAAAATTGTCTTAGCATAAAGAAGTGTTTTTTGTTATGAAGAGAACATAATTTCTTTTTAAACAAAGAAAACAAATGATACATCACATATTATTAATGGGAACAAAAGATACTACAGTGATGGGGCACCTAGGTGGCTCAGTCGGTTAAGCGTCTGGCTTCAGCTCAGGTCATGATCTCAAGGTTTGTGGGTTCGAGCCCCACGTCAGGCTCTGTGCTGACAGCTAGCTCAGAGCCTGGAGACTGTCTTCAGATTCTGTGTCTCCCTCTCTGTCTGACCCTCCCCTACTCTCTCTCTCTCTCTTTCTCTCTCAAAAATTAAAAAAAAAAAATTAAAAACAAAGATACTCTAGTGTGGCATGTGTGAAAACTAAGAGGAAAATAGTATTCAATTTATTAAGGACTGCAGATTATACATGAGGTAGATGACATTCATGGAATTCTGTCATGAGATGAGCCTGATTATGACTTTTGACATTTTAGAGTTCTGGACTTCGTAACAGTGAAAGAATCTGTTGAAACATTGACTATAAGTAAAATCCTTCTGTGATTTTTTTTTTTCTAATCCTGTTTAACAAGTATTGGTTGAATGTTAATATCACACTATTTTTTACAGTGGTTTTTGGACCGTATGGCTGATGATGACTGGTGGCCAATGCAGATACTAATTAAGTGCCCTAATCAAATTGTGAGACAGGTAAGAAAATGTTTGCTTGAAGAAGAGGCCTTCAAATTAGTAATTGTAAGTTTGCCCATGAATGTATTTTAACCCAGCATTGAAAAGTAGTTGGAAAAGATTGACCTCTTATAAAAAAAATAATTTTGCTATTGTTTCATCAGCTTCTTTTAGCAAATCAACTATTTTTCCAACCAAGTTATTAAAGTCATTCAAATTTCCTGCTTGTGGGAAGATAGCTTTAACTCCTTATTCTCTCTCAGATCCTACTGTGCCTGCTTTCTGAGTTGTACTGATTCTTTTTCAGAACCTTAGATATTCTAACCATGGTAGAGTATTGTAATGGCCTTAAAAGTTAAATGAGGGGCTCCTGGGTGGCTCAGTCGGTTAAGTGCCGGCTTCGGCTCAGGTCATGATCTTGCATTTTCGTGGGTTCGAGCCCCATGTCAGGTTCTGTGCTGTCAGCACAGAGCCTGGAGCCTACTTCAGATTCTGTGTCTCCCTCTCTCTCTGACCCTCCCCTGCTCACGCGCGCGCGCTCTCTCTCTCTCTCTCTCTCTCAAAAATAAATAATAAAAAGACATTTAAAAAATGTTAAATGAATAGTATGCTACATTTCTATGTAAGATTCTGAACTGTTACATCAAGCAATTTGTTTTTCCTTAAACTATTAGAGACATTAGACAAGAAAAATGTAAATATTATTTTATATTCACTTAGGATACAGAACCAAAAATTTAATCTGAAAATGCCGCTTTTTACTTATTACTGAGAAACAATTTTCTCCTATCACTTCTTTTCAGCCACTAATAACAGCCACTAATTTATGGATTTGCCTATTTAATGATATGTGTTTGCTTATTTAATGATAAATGGAGTCATATTTTGTGGTCTTTTATGATTGTCACTCATTTAACAGTATTTTCAAGGTTTATCCATGTTGTTCTTTTTATTGCCAAATTGTATTTCATTGAATAGATATACTAAATATTGTTTATCCATTCCACAGTTGATGAACATTTGGGATGTTTTCACTTTTGGGCTATTTTGAATAATGCTGCTCTGAAAATTTGTGTACAAATATTTGTATGGACATATGTTTTCAGTTCTTTTGGGTATCTACCTAGGAGTGGAATTCCTGGGTAATATGGTCACTCTAGGTTTGATATTTCAGGAACTAACAAAATTTTCCGTGGTGTCTGCACCAGTTTATGTTTCCACCAGCAATCTATGAGATTTCTTTTTTTCACTGCATCTTCGTTTTGATTTTAGCTTTCCTAATGGGTGTGAAATAGTATGTTGTGGTTTTGGTTTGCATTTCCCTAATACTTAATGATGGTGAACATCTTTTCATGCACTTAGTGGCCATTTGTATATATTACTTAAGAGAATTCCCAACCCTTTTTAATTCATGTTTCTTTTAGGTAAACTTAACTCATATTTCCTTCCCCTAGTCATTGACCTCTGGTGAGCAGCTATCCTTCCCTACTCCACTCTTTTGAAAGAGTGGATGCTAAGTTTTCTCTTCTGTATATCTCCATTAGTCAAGAGGTTTTTATGAAGCTTTGGTTTTTGTTTTTTTTTTGTATTTTCCATTGCTGAAATGTATAGTTTGTTATTGTTTTTTCCCTTATTATAAAACCAATTACTGTTTTTAAGGCTACCTTTACCTTGTATTTTCCGTCTAGGTGAGATGTCAGAAAAGCTTTAGAGCGTCAAAAGATAATCTGGGGGGAGGCGCCTGGGTGGCTCAGTTGGTTAAGCATCCAACTTTGGCTCAGGTCAGGATCTCACAGTTTGTGGGTTTGAGCCCTGCATCAGGTTCTGTGCTGACAGCTCAGAGCCTGGAGCCTATTTCAGATTCTATGTCTCCCTCTCTCTCTGCCCCTCCCCCACTTGTGCTCTGTCTTTAAAAAAAAAAAAAAATCCTTTTTTTTTTTTTTTTAATGGTTAAGAGTTAAAAAAAGATAATCTGTGGGGGAAACAAAAAGGTGGCAGAGAATTTTTCATTATGTTAATTTTTCAGTATCTCTATTACTGATAAAGTTGGCTCTTAGGTTGTTATAACTTTTCATTTATAGATGTTTCAGCGTTTGTGTATCCATGTGATTCAGAGACTTAGGCCTGTGCACGCTCATCTTTATCTACAACCAGGAATGGAAGATGGGTAAGAAGTACCTTTTGAACATTTTCTTTTTAAGCTTTTTAATTATCCACCTGCAGAGTATTTTTAAATATCCACGTTGAACTATTTGGATTCTTTGATTTAAAAATAATCTGTAATGATACAAATCAAGGAGAGAAAATGGTTTTATTTTTTATCTTCAAAATTGTCTACAAGTAATGTCATGACTTATTATTTTTGTTTGGATTGATTTAGCCTGATAGTATAATTAGAATCCACCTACTTAAATTATTGTGATTGGTATTCACTGTTACAAAGATGAAAGATGTATTAGGATTTTTTAAAAACATCTCTTCTTCCAGAATACTTATCCCTAGACTTCATACTGTCTCTAAGATATATTAAATTGTATTTTCAGGTCAGATGATATGGATGCCTCAGTGGAAGATATTGGTGGTCGTTCATGTGTCACTAGATTTGTGAGAACTCTGTTATTAATTATGGAACATGGTGTAAAACCTCACAGTAAACATCTTACAGAATATTTTGCCTTCCTTTATGAATTTGCCAAAATGGGTGAAGAAGAGGTAAGGCTTTATCTTATTTATTTCTGGGACTATGTCCCTATTTTCAGTATTTAAAACTTGAATGTTTTTATTTTATATTTTTAAATCAATGTTTTTATTTTTAGAGCCAGTTTTTGCTTTCATTGCAAGCCATATCTACAATGGTACATTTTTACATGGGAACAAAAGGGCCTGAAAATGTAAGTACACTTCTTTTTCATTTTGGGGATATAGGGGCCCATGTTTTCAAGTTTGTATCATGGAAAGTCCTTAGACATTAGAACTCTTTAAAGCCTCTTCTAGCCCTGGTATTAGAAAATGTTAAGGGTTTGAGTTTGGTTGGTATTTTTAATGAATATAGCAAGAGAAGAAGTAATCAGAATAATTTCATTGGCAGGGCCCTGGAACATCAGGTAAATTTAGGCAAAATGGCCACCACATACATTGGAGTCATATCAAAAGTATGTCGTTTCAATGAACATTTTTGCTGGCCGTATTTTTTAAGCCTTTTGCTATTGAGTTTGTAAAATTCTTCCTAAAATTTAAGTGGCTGCTCTGTTCATAATTATGAAAGCATTACATGACCACGTTGGCTTGTGCTCTGTTTATACTACCTTATTTAACCTTACTGCAGCCCTAAGACATAAGTACTATTGTTATCTCCATTTTACAGATCAGAAACTTGAGGCATAAAGAAGTTAACTTACTTTAGACCACAGTGAGTTAGGCTTTGATCTTTGGTTAAACTCCTGAACTAAACTTTTAACCGTTATACAATAATGCTTCTCAGAATACAGGCTTTTACTGCCTAATTTCTGCCTATAGGCTACCTGTTTAGACTGCTTTTCTTTTGCTTTTTAAGTCATAAAATTTCTTCAGCCTCTTGCATTTCAAAGCCTAAATGAGAATCTGTTTGAATGGCTTACTATTTGGATTATCTGAGCGCTGCAAATAAATATAAGTTTTGTAACTGGCATTTTTATTAAATAGGAAATGCTGTTCATTCATACTCATATACAGTTTGATTTTGATTTATCTTCCAAGGGACTTGCTTGTAAGAAAAAAATTATTAAAAGATTTTTCCCTTTAAGTGAGGTACAAATAGTCACAGTGTTGAGAATCATTGTTCTTTACAGTTCTGTCCTGCTATATCTAAAATTGTCTAAAAGTTAGGGTTATGCCTTTGAGTGGTTGTTCTTTATGACACATGCTCCTGCCACCATCTACCTTGGATAGTTCTATAAAAGAGTCAAGTTATTTTCTCTCAAGATAACATATTAACATATTAGTTTTAACATTTTGTTCTATTTGTTCTGTTGTAGCCTCAAGTTGAAGTATTATCAGAGGAAGAAGGGGAAGAAGAGGAGGAGGAAGAAGATATTCTTTCTCTGGCAGAAGAAAAATACAGGCCGGCTGCCCTGGAAAAAATGATAGCTTTAGTTGCTCTGTTGGTTGAACAATCTCGCTCAGAAAGGTGAAATGTTTCAACATTCAAAATGCTTAAAGCATGTTTGATTTTATTCCTTCTACATACTTGTTTTACCACTTGCTTTTGTTACGTAATTCCTTTTAAATAATAACACCACTATTTATCAACTCTTGTGGCATAACTATTTCAATCCTTTGTATCAAACTCTTACTTTTTAACTGAGTCATGTTAGAAATATACGTTGAAGAAATATACAGTAAAATATTTAGCAAAATTATACATGCATTCATCCTTTAACCTAGCAACACTACTTCTAGAAATCTGTTCCCCAAATACAGAAAGATGTATGTGCAATGATATTTATTGAAGCAGTTAGTTTATAACAGCAGAAGACTGGAAATAGCTGCCTAGAGGGGACTAGTGGACAAAAGCCAGCATCCACTCAATAGAATACTCTATTGCTGAAAAAAAAAAGAAGCATGGAATATATCTGTACTACCATGGAGAGATGTTTAGGATAAATATTACTAAGTGAAAAAAGCAAGGTGAAGAAAAATGTGTATAGTATGATACTTTTTAAGAAAGGGGAGGTAAGAGAGGGATTGAGAGCATGTACACCCAGTTTTCATTCTTCCTCATTATGGTTCTACTGTATGCAAATTTGCCTACTTGCTGGGATATTTTGCAATCCCAAAATAAATACTCATGGCGCTTTTACAGTCATTTGTGGGCTGCAGATGTACATGTGCAGAGTGGCAAAAAATTGGGAGTTACCTGACATAGTTTTCCAACCAAGGTCAAACATGATGACACTGTGCCTTCTTGTTTCACTTCTCGTGTTGTAAACAAATATCTTTTTCATGATTTATGCCATGTTTGTCACATTTGTGCTTTTTTGGTGACTTGGTATTTAAAATTGCCTCCACATATAGTAGTAAGTGCTGTCTAGTGTTCTAAAGCCCAAGAAGGCAATAATGTACCTTGAAGAGAAAATGCACGTTAGACAGGCTTCATTCAGGTATCAGTTATAGTATTATTTGCTGTGACTCCACCGCTAATGAATCAACAACATGTATTAAATAAGGTATCTTTAAATAGAAATACACATAAGGTAACATATTGATTGGTTGAAGAGAATGTTGTGACCAGAGGCTCACAAGTCTCTCTATTTCCCTTATGAGCAATGATTCAATAATCACTAATTCAAGGTTTGCAGCACTTAATAGAACACAAGTACTACAATAACAAGAATTTACTGTATTTTTAAAAATTTAAGTCTAAATTAAGAACTTAAAAAAAGTAGTTTCCTTTGGTTGGGGAAGGGGAAAACACACTGGAAAGGACAGGAGTGAAATCTTGACTTTGAATATATGTTGTTTTTGTTTTTTTAGATTTAACGTGTAATTGTGTAAATGTTTTATATAATTATAAGCGAATTAATAAAATGCAATCCCTAAAAATCAGAAGCAGACTGAAATAAATGAACTATAATATATATTGACCTGGTGGCATAGTCATTGGAGAGGAATTCATTAAAATGACTTGAGAACACATAACTGTAAATTCCTAGTTGTACATGAAGGACAAAAAGAATTGTAAAATTATTCTAAGCTGTTTTACTAAGTATATGGTTAATTGTAATTATTATTTTGAAACTAACATATATTATAGAATAAAGCAAATAGTAATGGTCAGTGTCATTTGAAACAAAGATTTTCAGCAAAAGACAAGAAATACAAATATAAAATTGTAGGTTTTTTATATACATTCTTTAAAACTAAATTTCAATCTGGAAAGATCAGTAGAGTTTATGATGTATTTTGTCATAAGCAAACAAAAAATGTTTTACCTACTTCGATTTTCTGAAAGAGCTTAGAAATCATGTCAAACTCAGCATCAGTGTGTTCCACTGGCATCTGGATTGCAGTCTCTTGATGTCATTTCCTGTGGTAAAAAAATCAGGATTCCTTGATAAAGTGGCCACTTTCAGGTCTTGGGGAAAAAAGAAATGGATCATTTTGGAAAGCATAGACTATCAAAGACTACTGAGATTACTTATGTTAAAAGGACTCAACCAATTTAAGGATATTTTCTACTGGTTATAGATTGGACAACCTGAGTATCAGTAATATAAGAATAATTACAAGTGGACAAAAATGTAAAATGCATCACAGATGTTTAAATCCATGAGTTTGTAATGGTACCTGAAAATTAACAAACCAAATACTTGTAACCTTTGGAGTATAGTAGGAAACCAAATCATAATTTTGGAAACTTCTTAATAAAGGAATGATATCAAGCATTTTATCTTATCACCAAGAATTCTCCCTCATGGCATCCAATTGGTAAATGAGAAGAAGTTTGCTATCTTGGAGGTATTTGAGCTAATAAATAAGCAAGTAATGCTGGAATTAGTATATCTGTATTTTGCTCCCTGGATAAAGTAATGGATCTAGGAAATGATCATCATTGACTGAAAATGCTACAAAAAGACAGCCTTTCATTGTGTGCTTCCTGATGAAAGTCAATACCATCTCCTATAAAGCATGGTTGATTAAAAAGATCAAACCTAGATATGAACAAGTCTCTAGATCTAAACTACCAGTTTACAGGAAATACGGCGACAGAGGAACATGTTAAAGCAACACCCCAAGGATACAGTCGCAAAATGGAAATGTGGGAAATTCTTCAGGACGAACCACCTGCTTTCTTCAATTCATAAATTATGAGATAAAAATAAAATTGGAGGGGAAACCAGTAGTCTCTAACCTATTTAAAAGACATTTGAACCACTTGCAAAGAGGACTTTATGTGGATCTTGATTCAAACAGATTAAATATTAATTTTTTTAGAAATTTGAGGTAATCATACACTGGATATTGTATGATAGTAAAGAATTGTGAATTTAAGTGTGAGTAATGATAGTATGGTTTTTTTTATTTATATGTTAGAAATACATATTGAAGTTTTTGTATTAAATGGTAATACCTGGAATTGCTTTAGAATAGTCTATATTGAGTAAGTGAGAGATACAAATGAAACAAGCCTAGTCATGAATTAGTAATTGGAAGCTGAGTAATGGAATACTTCCACTATCTTACTGTTTTCCTGTGTATCTGAAATTTTCTATAAGTTAAGAAATATGCAGAAATTATAAACTGGTGACTGAATACTCTTCAGTATTTCCTAGAAGTTTGTTTTGTTTTAAGGGATCTCATGTAAAAAAACTTAAGACCTGTTTTAGTGATTTTAACACACAAAAATATAGAGTTAATTAAGTGTGAAATAAAGTAGGTTTGGGCTTCCACAATTCTGGAATCTTGAAAAATTGTCTAAAAGATGTCTAGCAAGTAAGTTTAGCTAGCAGAAAGTCCAAATATCATTTTGTGTTAGTGGCTTGGTACAGTTGTAATTGAATTGGCAGTTTTGATGCATGTCATGATGCAAACAGCTATAAAGTAGCACAGAGGGAAGAAAAACTTATTTCCACTAATGTTTCCTTTCAGGCATTTGACATTATCACAGACTGACATGGCAGCATTAACAGGAGGAAAGGTAATACTTCCTATATTAGAGGATTTGATAATCGCGCAAATAATAATAGTTCTTAAATGAACAACTTTTACTTTTAACAGGGATTCCCCTTCTTGTTTCAACATATTCGCGATGGCATCAATATAAGACAAACTTGTAATCTGATTTTCAGCCTCTGTCGATACAATAATCGACTTGCAGAACATGTAAGTACTGAGAAATAGTCTTAAAGTTTTTTTGGTAATTTTTAAAAGAATGTTCTGAAATCCTCCTTTTTCTATTCTAGATTGTGTCTATGCTTTTCACGTCAATAGCAAAGCTGACTCCTGAGGTATGTACACATTAGCTAATTCATGTTTTTAAGACAGTGCTTTCAAATAAACCTAATTGTTCTTGAAAAAAATAACAAGGTTTCTCCCATAATACAACTAGTTTATTTATTTATTTTAAATTTTCTTTAATGTTTTATTTTATTTTTGAGAGACAGCATGAGCAGGGGAGGGAGGCACAAAATCGGAAGACAGGTTCCAGGCTCTGAGCTAGTTGTCAGCACAGAGCCTGACGCGGGGCCCGAACCCACAAACCATGAGATCATGACCTGAGCCGAAGCCGGACACCCAACTGACTGAGCCACCCAGCCACCCCTTATGTATTTATTTTAAACATTTTTTTTTTAATTTTTGAGAGAGACAGCACGAGCAAGGGAGGGTCAGAGAGAGAGGGACACACAGAATCTGAAGCAGGCTCCAGGCTCTGAGCTAGCTGTCAGCACAGAGCCTGATGTGGAGCTCGAACCCATGAACCGTGAGATCATAACCTGAGCCGAAGCCGGATGCTTAACCAACTGAGCCACCCAGGCGCCCTAAACATTTATTTATTTTGAGAGAAAGATCAAGCTCGAGCAGGAGACTAGGGAGAGAAAGAATTTGCAGGGCTTAAACTCACAATGAGATCATGACCTGAGCCAAAACCAGGAGTCAGACACTTAATGGAGCCACCCAGGTGTCCCACCACAGATTAGTTTTAAGTTGAATACACTGAATTACCTCTTATATTTTGTTATCATAAATGTAATTTTCCCAATTAAATATACATTTACATAGAAGTTCAACATACTGGAGTGCCACATAGATAATAACCTTTGAAGTTGTTTGAAGCATATATTTGAACACATCATATATATTGTGTTTAAGAAAAAAATAGGCTAACCAAAACTCAGCAAAGATGAATAAAGATGTGAAAAATATAGTAACATGGTATTATATAAAAGGATTTTTGTAAAATGGTGATGTTATAACTAGTTTAGTGATACATACCTGTCAAATATGAATGTAAATTACACCTTAGTGATCAAGGGATGCTATAAGAAACTTTTACCTAAATTTTGCTATAAACAAGGTTGTCTCAGTAAAAGAGTTTTGATTGCTTTTTTCTAACTTGACATCCAGAAGAATACATGTTTTCTGTTACATGTGGTACCCATGCAATTGACTCTGCATCCCAAGTTGATCTTGCTGCATTATGATAGGATCCTGTATGTGCAGGAGTACTGAGGTCTCTTAACCTAACACAGATTTAAATGTGTGATGTGTATGAGTTTTACGTGTTTCTTTTCTGCCAAAACAGAGGGGTTCAAATACATTTAAATACACAGGTATATATGTGTCTTGCAGGCAGCCAATCCTTTCTTTAAATTGTTGACTATGCTAATGGAGTTTGCTGGTGGACCTCCAGGAATGCCTCCCTTTGCATCATATATTCTACAGAGAATATGGGAGGTAAGTCTTGAAGTAGATGTTTAGTATTTCTTTTTCTGAGAGTTTATTTTTTTAATAAAGTCACCAGTAGTTTAAGTACCAGTTTCTTCTTAGGTAATCCAAAATGGTTTTAGTAAGTCACAAGTCAGGGAAGAAAGTTGACAGCAATGGTAGACGAAGTACCAAGAGCTTCCTTTCTTTCAGAGTTACTGTTGTGGTCATAGAATTTCTCTTTAGTGAGTGTTGGGAAAATTTACTCTCTAGACCAGGGGTCAGCAAACTTTTTCTCTAACTGGTCAGTTAGTAAACATTTTAGGACTTGTGCGCCCTGTGATCTCTCTTGCAACCACTCTACTGCTGCTTTATCATAAAACCACCTAGACAGTACACAAATGAGTAGGCATGGTCCAAAAGCCATAGTTTTCCAACTCCAGATTCCTAAATTTCCTTTTCCCGCGAAAAAAATCTCCCCAGCAGTACAGTTACTATTTTTACTTCTCATAAGCAGTAATAGATTAGGCAAGCAATAAGAAAAATAAAGATGAGAAACATTACAGGATTAAAAGAAGTATTAAGTTTATAAATTTAACAAGACCTAAATTGGGTTCTCTTTTTGGTTCTTTGTTAGAACCCTTGGTTATTTTAATTTCATTTTGTAAAGTAATGTCAGATTTTTCTGAACATTGCCTGTTGATAGCCATAGCTTTAAAAATGGAGAAAAACTTGGGTAAAACTTCTTTTAGGCTCTATTTTCAAAAGACTGTCTTGGCTGTGTTTAATGGTATATACCCAAAGTAAGTAAAACAGTAACTGTTTTATATGCCATTCTTGCCATTTTATTTGTAGGTAATTGAATACAATCCTTCTCAGTGTCTGGATTGGTTGGCAGTACAGACACCCCGAAATAAACTGGCACACAGCTGGGTCCTGCAGAATATGGAAAACTGGGTTGAGCGGTTCCTTTTGGCTCACAATTATCCTAGAGTCAGGACTTGTAAGTCATATATTCAGAACTTACTGAACCATTTGTTGCAAGTTTTATTTTTGTTTGTTTTTTAAGGTAACTACAATATACCCATTGTTGTATAGTGCAAAGGCTCTTGGAGATACTGTTCTTAAAGGCCAAACTTACATTAGTATTTGGAAACCTATGACCATGTTTTGCAAATATCTACAATGTTTTTGGTGTCTTAAGGATAGGAAATGATCCTGTTTTGGGTGACCTCACCATCACTATCATTTTTGTTTCCTTGCTTAACAGACTAAAAAGTATAATCAGCATTACGTGAACAGAATAAAGTATCATAAAATCCTATGTTGAAAGTCACTTCAAGGCTAAGAGTAAAGTAATAATAAAGACATAGAGCAAGCTGAGAGAAAATATTCACTAAGTTATGGTATTTAAATGATAAACCTTTACACAGGCTGGAAGAGAACAAACAAAGATCTTGGAAGACAGGTGGACAAATATGAAAAATAGATATTTTACAGATTAGAAAATTGCTCACAGAAAAACAGTATTTTCTTTTTTGATACTATTCAAAGAAACAAAAATCAAAGTAGTATTTTTAAATTCCTTTAATCCTTAAATTTAAAATCATGTTTCCGAGGTGTCTGCTGAAAAGGCCTAGAATCAGTGACACTGCAGTAGCAACAAGCACATCAAATACCCAGATCCCTGTTTCTAAACACTATTCTCTGATAAAACAAATAATAGCTCTTTGAAGAAATGGCTGGGGCAGCTAATCTACAAGATGGCCTGGAGCATCTTGTAAGACCAGAAAGTAAAGAAGTATTCAAGAAACAAAATAATGGGGGTATGTCAAAGGGACACAGAAACAGTCTGAAAGAATTCCCAGTGGTTAAAGTTGGAACAATTTGAGTAAAAAAATAATCATCATCATCATCATTATGTATTGCTGATTGTACTTCAAAGTGTAAAATAAATAGCCACGAGTCTGTACTGATAAAATAAATGGTTAAGTAAATAATGAAGAAGAAACAAATCTCTCATATAGAAGAATCCTAAATAATTTATGTACATCCTCCCTCCAAGGAGGTGGAGCTTAATTTCCCAATCCCTGGAGTATGAGTTTAGTGACTTGCTTTCAAAGAGTAGGGAGTGGGGAATGGGTAGTTAGTTAAAGTGAAGAAATTTGACAAACATAAACTCAGCCAGGTGATTGAGGTTAACACCATCATTGATTTGTAGTGATAGCATGTACCCTTGATAAACTTGATATGATCTGTAAAGGGCACCTTACCTGTGTGTTCTTCCTTACAAAAACCTGTAAGTTGAGTCTAATAGTGATAAAGATTAGACAGACTCCATTTGAGGGACATTCTTCAAAAATACCTGACCCCAGTAATCCTCAAAACTGTCAAGGTTTTCCAAAAGCAGGGAGAGCCTGAGAAACTTCACAGTTAATTGGAGCTTCAGGAGACATGATGACTAAGTGTAATGTATCCTAGATCCAAAATAAAGAACATTAAGGCAAAAGTTATAAAATCTCAAGTGTGGAGTTTAGTTAAAAGTAATATGGTTTCTTAGAACAAATGTACCATAGTACTAATAGATGTTAATAATAGGAGAAAGGGAACAGTGTATGGGAACAGTCTTTTCTACCTATTCTAAAAATTTTTTTAATGTTTACTTTTGAGAAAGATACAGAACAGGGGAGGAGCAGAGAGAGAGAGGAGACACAGAATCCAAAGCAGACTCCAGGCTCCAGGCTCTGAGCTGTCAGCACAGAGCCCGACAGCAGGGCCCGAACTCATGAACCACAACATCATGACCTGAGCCAAAGTTGGAAGCTTACTGACAGAGCCACCCTGGCGCCCCTGTTCTACCTATTCTAAAATAAAAAAGTTTATTTGGGGAAAACACCTTGAACTTGTGGGTACACATGGAATTGGCACTGGTACTCATAGACTTGTTTTTCCTACCAGTTTAGGTGACCTCACAGTAATGGATTATTTGTTAGTGCTGACACATATGCTGGTGGCATTTGTGCCCTGACTTCTGACCATAAAGCAATAAAAAAAAGATGCTAAACCCAAAATAATTTGTTTTAGCAAATGGTTATTTCTAATATTCATGACAGTACTGAGGATATGGCATTCTCATACATTGCAATGAAGTTGTAAGTTAATTTTACCTTATGAAAAGCCATTTAGCAGTATGTCTCAAAATCCTTCAAAATGCTTTGCCCTTTTTAAATTCAGTAGTACCATTTTAAGGATTCCAGTATAAGTAAGTCATATAATGTATGGCTGTCTAAATAGCATTATTTATAATTGTGAAAACTTAGAAACTGAATGTTCAGCTGGTAAATAAATTGTCATAATGAATCATTTAAAAATTATAATAGTTTTAGGGGCACTTGGGTGGCTCAGTCGGTTAAGTGTCCAACTTTGGCACAGGTCATGATCTCATAGTTGAGTTTGAGCCCCACATCAGATTCTGGTCTCTTAGTGCAGAGCCCAGCTGGGATTTTTCTCTTTCTCTCTCTCTTGCTCAAAATAAACTTTATAAAATATATATATAATAGTTTGACTATAGTAATATGAAAAAGTGCTTGTAATAATGTAATTTGAAAAATAAAACCAGGAAAATATTTTAATAGGACAGTAAGACTTAGAGTAACATGTATAGAAGAAAAACTACAGAGAAATACTATTAAATATTACAAAATAATTTTAAGGAATGCCTTAGAATGTTGAGAGGAAAGAAGAAAAATCGAGACATGTTAAGTGTCTTAAAATAGTTGAAGTGTTGCCGTATAGAAGTGAAAGCAGATTTGTCCTAAGTTCTTTATAGCATAGAACTTAAAGAAAGGGACTCTTGAGTCATAGCAAGGCAGTTTTTAGCAAGATGGTCTGTTTTTCCATATTGACCTTCCTAATTGTTCTCAAGGGTATACATAATTTAAAAGTTATATATTTCTCCAAGGAGAACTTACTTTTTATTTAGAAGCAGATAGCTCTTAAATAAGTAGATAGTTTGGTATATGATAAAGCAAAACTAAATGTTAAATGTGGAATTTAAGTGTATCTTTAGTATAAGTTTTTTAACCTTTCATTGTGCCTGAAAATTTTTCACAATAAAATATTGGGATAAAAGTATATAACTTAATCTAAATAAGTTTCTTTCTTATCACAAATTACTTTTCTCAATAGCTTATGCAAAAATTTATCAGGATGATCCCTACATGCCAAGTTTTGTTTCAAATGTTGATACCAAATTGAGCCTAACTGAAAACAGACTAACCAGAGTGACATGGTGGGGGGGGTGGTGGAATATATAGAAATGGAGTATTCTGCACAAAGTTGTACATAAATTTTAATTTGAAATAAACCTGTAAAATGAGTTACAATTAATTTTAGAAACTCTATTTGCTTTGACAGAACATTGGAAATTATCAAATTATAGGTAGGACAGTGGCAAGCAGAATTAGTAGGTGTAGAAGTTTAAACTTAGGCATCAGAGTCCTTGAGGTGAGGAGGTTCTGTGATGACTTTTTAGGAGCACTAGCTCGTGAATCTGAGTATATCTGGGTTTGAATTCTAGCTCTGCCACTAGATGTGTATGTAATATGGGTGTAGTCCTACTGTTTTTAAGTCCGAATGAAAATGAGGATAATAAAAGTAGTGCCTCCTACATAAAGTTAAGCGGTTAAATAGTATAAATGTTCAATAAATCTTAGCAATTCTTGTTGTGGTGGTTGTTGACCATTATCTTTACTGTCATTGTCATCCTTATTATTGCCCAAGGCTAAATCTGAGTTCTACCTCTTTATCTGTGTGACCTTGGTCTTTGCTTCTCCAAGATTTAGATTTTCCAGTGTAACATCACCTACCTCTGGATGATTATGAGAATTAAATTATATTTTTAAAGTACCTAGCTCAATGCCTTGCAAAAAGTAACTGTTTTTACAGATGGAGTCAACTAATGGGTTATTTACCTCTCAGAATTACATACTTAATAACCTTTATCAGGTATGTTGAAGGAGGGATGCTTTCTTTGCATTCAGAGTCAGCATAGAAGTGTCTGGTTATGGAACGAATAAGTCATGGGGATAAAAGAGACCACATAGGGAACATAGTCGATATTGTGGTGACAGATGGTAGCTACACTTGTGAGGAGTGTAGCATAACATAAAGAGCAGTTGAATTACTATGTTGTACATCTGTGACTAACATAACATTCTGTAAATAAAAATTATTTTTAGATACAAATTTAGCCCTGAAGGCTTTTAAAGATTTTCCAAAGTTAATGTTCTGTAGTTGGCATATATAAAATCTTATACATTACAATGAACTTTAAAAAAGATCTCACTCTATCTTTATAACTTTGTTTTACTGTTACCTGTAAATCGTTACATGATAACTTACCATTATGTTGCAAAGAGGAGAAAAGTAAGATGCTAAAACATTGAATACTTTGTCCATGTCAGACAGCCTAAGCTAGGTCTTCTGGCTCCAAATGCTGTATTGTTCCTGGTAAACCATATTATTTCCTAAGAAGAAATGAAAAGACAAAATAAATGGAAAATTCTGTATTTTGGGAAAGCTAATCAAGAGGTTTAAAACTGTTCCTATTAATGTAATTGTTGTCACCACTTTAAAAATAACAATGACAGAATGGAAGGCGTCTGTTGTTATCATTCTTGGGATCTTTCTGTGGGGCCAGTGGTAGAGCAGAAGGCATTAAGAAATGTTCATGTCCCTTAATTTTTAATCATTTTGATTTTTAAAGAGAAGAGTGGTTTTGTGTTTAATGACTGCTCTTCAGTCTGTTTTATATCTTGTAAGGATCTGACAGTTTTGTTTTACATTTTGTAGCTGCAGCTTACCTTCTGGTGTCCCTTATACCAAGCAATTCATTCCGCCAGATGTTCCGGTCAACAAGGTCTTTGCACATCCCAACCCGTGACCTTCCACTCAGTCCAGACACAACAGTAGTCCTACATCAGGTCTACAACGTGCTCCTTGGTTTGCTCTCAAGAGCCAAACTTTATGTTGATGCTGCTGTTCATGGCACTACAAAGCTAGTGCCCTATTTTAGCTTTATGACTTACTGTTTAATTTCCAAAACTGAGAAGCTGATGTTTTCCACATACTTCATGGATTTGTGGAACCTTTTCCAGCCTAAACTTTCTGAGCCAGCAATAGCTACAAATCACAATAAACAGGCTTTGCTTTCGTTTTGGTACAATGTGTGTGCTGACTGTCCAGAGAATATCCGCCTTATTGTTCAGAACCCAGTGGTAACCAAGAACATTGCCTTCAATTACATCCTTGCTGACCATGATGATCAGGATGTGGTGCTTTTTAACCGTGGGATGCTGCCAGCCTACTACGGCATTCTGAGGCTCTGCTGTGAACAGTCTCCTGCATTCACACGACAGCTGGCTTCTCACCAGAACATCCAATGGGCCTTTAAGAATCTTACACCACATGCCAGCCAATACCCTGGAGTGAGTAAAATTGATAAATATTTTTGTATCTTCAAATTGATTGGAAATAACCAATTTTCCCCCTGCTGGGAAGTGGTAATAAAATATGGAAGTATAGTCTAACTTTAACTGTTGTTTCCTAAGGACTTAATGTTTATTTTCTTGAATACCTGTATAAAATGCTGTAGTACTATAACATTGGTAAGTAATATGGATAATTATTAGGTTGATGTTGAAATTTTGTGTCTAACTGAACTTAGCTATTTTATTTAAATCTTTATTATCAGGATCTACATGCTATGCTAAGCTGTGAGCTACACAGTATTTTTATCTTAGCTGTAGTATTCCCTAGTTTTTTTCTTAAACTACATTCAGGGGACTGAAATCCTTAAAGAGTCCATCAGAATAAAAATATACGTGGTCTGAATTGAATACCTTTTTTCTGCAGACTATTTTTAGGTTTCATATTAAAAATGTCCCCCTTCATGTATAGCTTTCATTCCTGGGTATTTCTTTTTCACTATTGCTTCTTAACTCTCTCTTTTAAACTCAAGATGATATCAAGAGAGTTTAAGTCTAGGAAAGGGGTTAGAAGGAGAGTACAGAACTCTTTTTTTCAAGCTTTTGTCAACCTAAAGACGACAAACTGCTAATGTGCGAAGCTTTTTGCTACATGGGAAATGGTGAGAGTGGAGAGTAGTGGCTTTTTCAAGACATTCAACATTTACTTAAGAGTTCAATCAAATGAGTGCAATGAAGAGTATTTTAATTACTGGTATCCTTGAATTGTATGCTGCGTTTTCCTATTGAAAAAAGGATCTTAAGATCCTTTAGATATGATGTAGTAAATTGTCCCCACCCCCAGAAAGAATAACCTAATTTCCAGCCAAGAAATTTAGAATGCCTAGAATAGTGGAAAGAATGGGAGTATACTGAGTACCAAAAGGGGTTCAAAACCAAGGTTATGAGGGTACAGAAGGAAACAAATGTGAGAGTCTGTCCTGACCTCAAAGGAGTCAGGACAGGATTTATCAAGATTTATCAAGATTCAGGGGCACCTGGGTGGCTTAATCACTCTTGGTTTTGGATTAAGTAATGATCTCGTGGTTCATGGGCTCGAGCCCCATGTCAGGCTCTATTCATAAGCCCACCTGGGATATTCTCTCTCTCTCTCCTCTCTCTCTCTTTTTAAAAAAAGGTGTATCAAGATTCAGTGGATTTGTCTTTATCACATTCTCATAAATAATATTTGACTTAGTTACTAAACATGATGTCCCTGGTTATATATACCTTTGATGAGTGCTGGGTGAGTTAAAGTATCTTCTATTGTAAATCTTAACTATTAGAGAGTTTCATGAAAATAGTGCTTAAATCATTTTTTTTTGCCATAAAAATTATGGAGTTGGAGGGTTTTCAGTTCATTGGTAAGTATGTGTTAGAAGAGCAACCCACATTCCCATAGTAAATGCCAGTTTGCTATTTTACTAAAATAGTAGTTCCCACATACCATCCATCAGATAACTTGAACTAACCCTTCATAAGTCTAGAAAGAGCATTCCAAATTTTGGTACAAAGTGTTTTCTCAGAAATGGTATTAATTCACATGTAAATGAGGGGCATAAAATTTTGTGACAAAGTAATGGTTTTTCCTTAAATGGGGGAGGGGCACGTGGTTGGCTCCTTTAAGCATCCAACTCTTGATTTCAGCTTAGGTCATGATCCCAGGGTTGAGGTCTAGTCGCATGTTGGGCTCTGCACTGAGCATGGAGCCTGCTTAAGATACTCTCGTTCTCTCTCACGCCTCTAGCCCCTCCTGTCCATCTCGTGTGCAGGTGCGCTCTGTCTCTCTCTCTCCAAATAAAAAATGGGGGGAGAAAACGGAGGCAAACGTTTGGTATTGTGTACCTGGATGCCCATTTGAATTACAAAGCTAGTGCTTTAAATATGAAGATTAAAAATGAGCTATGCTAACTAGTTTTTATTTTTTAAATTTTTTTTTAATGCTTTATTTATTTTTGATACAGAAGAGACAGAGCATGAGAGGGGGAGAGTCAGAGAGAGAGGGAGACACAGAATCTGAAACAGGCTCCAGGCTCTGAGCTAGCTGTCAGCACAGAGCCTGACGTGGGGCTCAAACCCACGAACGTGAGATCTGACCTGAGCCGAAGTCGGAGGCCCAACCGACTGAGCCACCCAGGCGCCCCTAACTAGTCTTTAATCTTCCTGAACATTTAAGATTATATAGTAACTTTTTAAAATACAATTCATTGCTAATTTTATAACTGTTCTTGAATGGTAGCATAATCTGATTTCATTTGTATGTTAAGAGCTGGTCAGTGGGTATAAGATTCAGAAATAAGAAGCAAATGTTCTAAAATGTTGTCGGGTTAAAAGGTCACCATAATGCTTATTTGCCCTTTTTAGGCAGTAGAAGAACTATTTAACCTGATGCAGCTGTTTATAGCTCAGAGGCCAGATATGAGAGAAGAAGAATTAGAAGATATTAAACAGTTTAAGAAAACAACTATCAGTTGTTACTTACGTTGTTTAGATGGACGCTCCTGCTGGACTACTTTAATAAGGTATAAAAGATGTTTTTTGGTGTTTTTTTAGTTTGTTTTGTTTTCCCAAGTGAGGGGATGGGCACCATCCTTTTGACACTTTGAAGAGTTATAATTAAATTATAACTGGAGTTTACCAATTGTTTAAAGTTACTCGGGAACCATTTTTGCATATAGTTACCTTGGAAGGATTTATCTCTTGAAATTTTTGAGCAGCTTTTATTTTGTTTTGGTTTTGAGGTGTTCGTATATGTTTTTATCAGAATCTTAACATATAATCTTAAACCTAAAGCTTGATTTCTCCTCTCTGTTGTGATTCATCCTGACTTAAGCTTAGACATTTCAGTTCTAGAGCTCTCCAAAGACCGCTTTCTCTATCTTTGGATGAATCTTACTGTTAATGTTTTCCATTCTGTTTGGCCCAGATCTACCTGTCTTTTTTAACTATATGAATTAGCCAAATAAAACATCATTATAGTTGCTCAGAGCTACAGAAGTTATTGAATGGCTATAAAGGAACTCTGCAACAAATTACACATAATTTCCTTAACTGTAGAAATAAAGTCCAAGTTGATTTCTTAAAATGCTTCTGTATGATATATCTAAGACTTGGAAGTAATGTCCTTTTTTGGGCATATTTTGGCAGTATTTCTTTGAACACTGTAGTATTTTAAGCTTAATTAACCGTAATAAAGTTATTTCAGGTTGTCTTGAGAAAATTTTCAGATTTGAATCTCTGTTCATACAGAATTAACTTATGCTTTTGCTGTGACGGAGTTCTTTTTTTTTTTTTAATGTGGCTACTCAAAAGTTTATTTTTTTAATTTATAGTTTATTGTCAACTTGGTTTCCATATAACACCCAGTGCTCTTCCCCACAAGTGTCCTCCTCCATATCCATCACTCCCCTTTTCCTTTCCCCCTTCCCCTTCAGCCCTCAGTTTGTTTTTAGTATTCCAGAGTCTCTCATGATTTGCCTCCCTCCCTCTCCCTAACTCTTTTAACCCCTTCTGCTCCCCACGGTCCTCTGTTAAGTTTCTCCTGTTAGACTTTTGAGTGAAAAATTATGGTACCTATCCCTCTCTGCCTGACTTATTTCACTTAGCATGACACCTTCGAGGTTCATCCACTTTGCTACAAATGGCCATATTTCATTCTTTCTCATTGCCATGTAGTACTCCATTATATATATATATGTATATATATATATTTACACCACATCTTCTTGATCCATTCTTCATGTGATGGACATTTAGGCTCTTTCCATGATTTGGCTATTGTAGAAAGTACCCCTATGAACATTGGGGTACATGTGCCCCTATGCATCTGCGCTTCTGTATCCCTTGGGCAAATCCCTATTGCTGGGTCATAGGGGAGTTCTATTGTTAATTTTTTGAGGAACCTCTACACTGTTTTCCAGAGCAGCTGTACCAGTTTACATTCCCACCAACGATGTAGGAGGGTGCCCGTTTCTCCACATCCTCGCCAGCATCTATTTTCTCTTTATTTGTTCATTTTAGCCACTCTGACCAGTGTGAGGTGGTATCTCATTGTGGTTCTGATTTGTATTTCCCTGATGATGAGTAATGCTGAGCATCATTTCATGTGTCTGTTGGCCATCTGGATGTCCTCTTTGGAGAAGTGTCTGTTCATGTCTTCTGCCCATTTCTTCACTGGATTATTCGTTTTTCAGGTGTGGAGTTTGTGAGTTCCTTATAGATTTAGGATACTAGCCCTTTATCTGATATGTCATTTGCAACTATCTTTTCCCATTCCATTGGTTGCCTATGAGTTTTCCTGATTGTTTCCTTGGCAGAGCAGAAGCTTTTTATCTAGATGAAGTCCCGATAGTTCATTTTTGCTCTTGATTCCCTTGCCTTTGGGGATGTGTCGAGTAGGGAATTGCTGCAGTTGAGGTCAAGGAGACTGTTTCCTACTTTCTCCTCGAGGATTTTGAGGGTTTCCTGTCTCACATTCAGGTCCTTCATCCATTTTGAGTTTATTTTTGTATATGGTGTAAGAGACTGGTCTGGTTTCATTCTTCTGCATATTGCTGTCCAGTTCTCCAAGCACCATCTGTTAAAAAGGCTGCCGTTTTTCCATTGGATACTCTATTCTGCTTTATCAAAGATTAATTGGCCATACATTTGTGGGTCCAGTTCTGGGTTCTCTTTTCTATTCCATTGGTCCATGTGTCTGTTTTTGTTTTAATACCATACTGTCTATCTAGATGATGACAACTTTGTAGTAGAGGCTGAAGACTGGGATTGTGATGCCTCCTGTTTTGGTTTTCTTCTTCAATATTACTTTGGTTATTCAGGGTCTTTTGTGATTCCATATGAATTTGAGGATAGTTCTAGTTTTGAGAAGAAAGCTGGTGCAATTTTGATTGGGATTACATTGGATGTGTAGATTGCTTTGGGTAATAATGACATTTTAACAATGTTTATTCCAATCCTTGAGCATGGACTGTTTTTCCATTTCTTTGTGTCTTCTTCAATTTCTTTCATAAGTTTTCTTTAGTTTTCATTGTACAGGTCTTTTACATCTCTGGTTAGGTTTATTCCTAGGTATTTTATGGTTTTTCATGCAATTGTCACTGGGATCAGTTTCTTGATTTCTTTTTCTGTTGTTTCATTATTGGTGTATAAAAATGCAACTGATTTCTGTACATTGATTTTGTACCCTGCAACATTACTGAATTCATTGATCAGTTCTCATAGGCTTCTGGTGGAGTCTTTTGGGTTTTCCATGTAGAGTATCATGTCATCTGTGAAAAGTGAAAGTTTGACTTCCTCTTTGCCATTTCTGATGCCTTTTATTTCCTTTTGTTGTCTGATGCTAGGACTTCAGCACTATGTTAAACAACAGTGTGAGAGAGGACATCCCTGTCGTGTTCTTGATCTCAGGGGAAAAGCTCCCAGTTTTACCAGTTGAGGATGATATTAGCTGTGGGCTTTTCATAAATGGCTTTTATGATGTTTAAGTAAGTTCCTTCTATCTTGACTTTCTCAGGGTTTTTATTAAGAAAGGATGCCGTATTTTGTCAATGCTTTTTTTGCATCTATCGATAGAATCATATGGTTTTTATCTCTCTCTTTTTTTTTTTTTTTTGGTGAACATGATGGATTTGGGAATATTGAACCAGCCAGGAATGAATTCCACTTGATCATGGTGGATAATTCTTTTTATAAGCTGTTGAATTCGATTTGCTAGTATCTTGTTGAGTGTTTTTGCATCTGTATTCATCAAGGATATTGGCCTATAGTTCTCTCTTTTTTTTTTTTTTTTTTTTTTTTTGCTGGGTCTCTGGTTTGGGAATCAAAGTGATGCTGGCTTCATAGAATGAGTTTAGAAGTTTTCCTTCTATTTCTGTTTCTTGGAATAGCTTGAGAAGAATGGGTATTAACTCTGCTTTAAATGTCTGGTAGAATTCCCCAGGGAAGCCATCCGGCCCAGGGCTCTTATTCGTTGGGACATTTCTGGTAACTGATATGATTTCTTCACTGGTTGTGAGTCTTCAGATTTTCTCTCTCTTCCCGTTTGAATTTTGGGAGTGCATGTGTGTTTAGGAATTTGTCCATTTCTTCTACATTGTTCAGTTTGTTGGCATGTAATTTTTCCTAGTATTCCCTGATGATTGCTTTCATTTCTGAGGGATTGGTTGTACTAGACCCATTTTCATTCATGATTTTTGTCTATTTGAGTGTTCTTTCTGAGGAGCCGGAGTAGAGGTTTATCCATTTTATTTTTTCAGAAAACCAACTCTTGGTTTCATTGATCTCTTCAGCTGTTTTTTTGGATTCCATATTGTTTATATCTGCCCTTACCTTTATTGTTTCTCTTTTTCTGCTGGTTTTGAGGTGCTCTTGCTGCTCCCCTTCTAGTTCCTTTAGGTGTGCTGTTAGATTTTGAATATGCGCTTTTCCTGGTTTGTTGAAATAGGCCTGGATTGCAGTATACTTTCCTCTTAGGAATGCCTTTGCCATGTCCCAGAGTGTTTGGGTTGTTTTATTTTTGTTTTCATTTGTTTCCATATATTTTTTAGTTTCTTTTCTAACTGCCTGATTGACCCCATCATTCTTTAGTAGGGTGGTTTTTAAGCTCCATGTTTTTGGAGGTTTTCCAGACTTTTTTCCTGTGATTGAGTTCAAGTTTCATAGCATTGTGATCTGAAAGTGTGCATGGTATGATCTCAATTCTTTTATATTTATGGAGGGCTTCTTTATGACCCAGTATGTGATCTGTGTTGGAGAATGTTTCATGCACACTCATTAAGAAAGTGAATTCTCTAGCCTCAGGATGTAGAGTTCTAAATATATCTGTCAAATCCATCACCATCCAAGTGTCGTTCAGGTCCATTGTTTCTTTAGTGATTTTCTGTCTGGTTGATCTATCCATTGCTGTAAGTGGAGTATTAAAATCCCCTGCAATTAGCACACTAAGATTGTTTCTGTTTGTGGTTTTTTTTTTTTTTGTATTTGGGTGCTCCCGAATTCACCACGTAGATGTTTATAATTGTTAACTCTTCCTGATGGAGAGGCCTTGTGATTATATAATGTCTTTCTTCATCTTCTGTTACTGCCTGTACTTTAAAGTCTAGTTTGTCCGATATAAGTATGGCTACTCCACTTTCTTTTGACTTCCAGTCGCATGATAGATATTTCTCCATCCCTTTCCTTTCAATCTGAAGCTGTCTTCAGGTCTAAGATGAGTCTCTTGTAGACAGCAAATGGATTTTTTTTAAATCTATTCTGCTACCCTGTGTCATTTAATTGGAGCATTCAGTCCATTTACATTCAATGTTATTGAAAAATGGGGGTTTGGATTCATTGTGTTCTCTGTAGGGTTCGTGCTTATAGCAGTGTCTCTGGTACCTTATATTCCTTGCAATATTTCCCTCATAGAGTCCCTGTTAGGATTTCTTGTAGGGATTGTTTGGTGGTGATGAATTCTCTCAATTTTTGTTTATTTGGGAACACCTTTATCTCTCCTTCTATTTTGAATGACAGGCTTACTGGATAAAGGATTCTTTCTTGGCTGCATATTTTTTCTGTTGACCACATTGAAGATTTCTTGCCATTCCTTTCTGGCCTGCCAAGTTTTGTTAGATCTGTAACCCCTTTAATAGGTTTCCCTTTGTATGCCATGACTCTTTTATCCCTACCTGCTTTCAGAATTCTCTCTTTATCCTTCTATTTTGCCAGTTTCACTATGATATGTCCTGCCGAAGGTCGATTCAAGTTACGTCTGAGGGGAGTTCTCTGTGCCTCCTGGATTTCAATGTCTATTTCTTTCCCCAGATTGGGGGAGTTCTTGGCTATAATTAGATCAAGCACCCCTTCAGGACCTATTTCTCTTCTTCTTCAGGAATTCCAATGATATGGATATTGTTCCATTTGATTGTATCACTCAGGTCTTAAATTCTCCTTTTGTGCTCCTGAATCAATTTCTCTCTCTCTTTCTTGGGTTCCTCTTTTGCTGTGACTGTGTCTTCTAATTTTGAATTATTTGAATATTCTCCTCTCTGCCTCTTCAATTCATGCAGTGGCAGCCTCCATTTTATTATGCACCTCATTTATAGCATTAACTCATCACAGCTATTTTGAAGGTCCCTAGTCTTTGTATCAATAGCTTCTCAGATGACTTCTATGCTTTTTTCAAGCCCAACAATTAATTTTATGACAATTGTTCTAAATTCTGGCTTAGTTATGTTGCTTATTATCTGTTTTGAGCAGTTCTGTACCTGTGACTTCTTCCTGGAATTTCTTTAGAGGAGAGTTCTTCTGTTTCGTCATTTTGGCTAGCTTTCTGTCTCTTGTCAGTTTTAAAAGCTTGTTATACACTCTGCACCTGTTAGTATTGCTATATAAAGGAGGCTCATTTACTCCTGTTCATTCAGGAAGTGCTCAAATTTTAATGCTGTCTTTTGGTTTCTCTTTTGTGCCTTTGGTTATTTTATTTCCCTACTCAGTGATATTTGGGACTCTCCACCATGTGTACTTTGGCGTGTTTCTTGAGGTAGCCCTGGAAAGGAAAACAGACAGACCAAAACACAGGGAACAAAAGCATGCAAACACACAGACAAATCAAACAAACAAGCAAACCAAAAGGGGAAAGAAAAGGGAAAAAAAAGGGGGGGGGGACAAAAACAACAAAAGTCAAAGGACAGTCTAAAAGCATAAAATCAGCGGAGAGAGAGATAAGAATGAGATAAGGGATGGGGGCACCTAGGTGGTTCAGTTGGTTGAGCGTCCGACTTCGGATCAGGTCATGATCTCACAGTTTGTGGGTTCGAGCCCAGTGTCAGGCTCTGTGCTGGCAGCTCAGAGCCTAGAGCCTGCTTTTGATTCTGTGTTTCCCTCTCTCTCTGCTCCTCCCCTGCTTGCGATCTGTCTCTCTGTGTCTCTCAAAAATAAATAAATGTTAAAAAAAAAAAAGAAGAAGAAGAAGAATGAAATAAGGAAAAATATATCTGAATGGCAAGAATTGACCCCAATCATGGCAATGCATCAGTGTTGATCTTTCCTGGGCTGGGCGTTGGGGGAGAAAAAGAAAAAAAAAAAAAAAAAAAAAAAAAAAGCAGCTCTCCAGCACAGATGGGCGTGGTTCAGTGTAGGTAGGTCTGGGGTGGGGGGCTGCTCTCTGAGGCCCTGCCCTGGTGGTTGTGGGGAGAAAAATGGCAGTGCCCCAATCCCTTCTCGAACCAAGCATTGCAACCCACCCTTTTGGGTCTGATCTCCCTGTGCCAAGGGTGGGCCAAGTTGTACTTTCCAAGCCCCGCCTCATTTTGAAATATTAGTCCAGGCACTTAATGATACCGCCTGAGATGTGATGTACTCGCACAGGCCGGGTGGTTTCCTGGCCGGGGATCGAGTAGGGGGAGTCTGGGAACAGTTTCTTCTGGCGGTGCCAGGGATCAGGGCACCGAGCCCAAGGAAAACGCGCCAGCTAAAGGGGACAGATCTCTCACCCCACGCCCTGCATTATAGATGGGGTGATAGGATCCCTCTCCATCCCAGGCCGAGGTTTTTCTCTTCTCTAGAGACAGCTCTATGAGCGTTTTCAGCCTTTCTCTTCCCCTCATCTCTCTGGCTCTGTACACTCCCGATGCTCTGCATGGAGCTCCCTCCCGTGCACTCCAAGCCTCAGGGTACCATCCATTTTTATCTTCCCCAGTTCGCCCTCACACACACGAGGCTGTCCTATTTGTGGACTCTGTGTCTTTTCCTCCCACTCTTGTAGATCAGAGTATTATGGCTTTAGTCCTTCTTTAGTTTGATAGATGTGGGCGGGTGAAAATTACAGAGCTCCCTACTTCTCTGCCATCTTGCCCCCTCCTGAAGTAGTTTTTTTTTTTAAATTTTTTATTAATAGTAGTTTTTTTATTAATTTTAAATACTTTGTTTTCCTGAGGTTTACTACTTAAATCTTTTTCTCAAAAAAAAAAAGATTTGAGCTTTCTTAATTCTTTTTTGATAAAGGAAAGAAAAAATTAAAAGTAGAAGGAATTCTGGTTGTACTTTAGCAGCATTTTCCAGTACCTAGTAATGTAATTAGGTCTGTTAACAGGAGCAATACAACTACTTTTGAGGATTATCACATAAATTATTTTCAAGGCCAAGGTGTGTTTAATGTTTCCCCCTCATGTTTCTCTTTCTTCCCAAGAACCAGCTGATAAGTGCTTGGGTAGTATAAGTATATTTTGTTATTATTCAGAAGATAAAGCCATTGTAAAAATAAACATTGTTTATATTGAAACTTTAAAAATATTCCCATGATACCTCTCTTCCACTAGCATATGAAACTTTTCTTCATGTTATTTAGAAGATTTCTTCATATTATCTCCTTTTATTACATTACTAAAAAACAGATATAGCAGTCTCTCTCCTGTAGGTAGAAAGGTAGAGAGCTTAAATGACTGTTTACTTCTATTTTTGGTCACTTCAGTTTTCCGTTCTGAATCAGAGTTCTCAATCTGGACTTTATGTATTCTTCTAGTGCCTTCAGAATACTATTAGAATCTGATGAAGATAGACTACTTGTTGTATTTAATCGAGGGTTGATCCTGATGACCGAGGTAAGTATTTTATTGCATTTTACAATAAATGTATCTCATTTTAATTTCTCACCAAGACTTCTTTTTGTATGGGTATTTAGAATTCATGCTAGACTGTTTTACAGGCCTTTAAATTTTGGTTGTACAGATCAGTAAATGCTAATGTATATTCCACAAATAATGTCACAGGTTTAGGTTGTTGTTTCCTTTGTCCATTGTAATTCCATACTTCTTACTTTGTGTTCAGAACAACCACTAGAAAAAGATGTTTTTATTCATTCCATTTGTAAGGGTAGAAACATGAAATTTGTGTGATTTAATCACTAACGCAATTTTGCAAGGACTCCCTTATTTGACAGTTAAGAAACTGGTATTAGCATCAGAGGAAGCCATTGAGGCTGTTACAGTGGTTAAAATCACCTGTTGATTCTTCCCACAATTCTTGAACATCCACAACTATGAAATGATTTTAAAGCCATGGAGGTACATTTTACCTCTTATCTAATAATGGAGATAGGGCAAAAGAATATATGTCAAGAATACCATGAGAAATAAGAGGACAGTTTTTTCAGTTACTGATGTTATAGCATAGGAAAACAACATTTTTCAAACTGCACTTTTGAAGAATTTGAACTTTTAAAGGTAAGTGAGAGAGCATTTAGATAAATGACTTGGTCAGCACAGGGGTTACAGAGTATTGTCATATTTGAAAAATGCCACATATTTTTGTTTGGCTAGAACAGAAGGTATATGAAGAGTAGCGAGAATGTCATTCTTTCCATCAATAGATGTTTGAATGTCTGATCCATGCCAGGCATTGTGCTAGGCATGGGGGATGCAGCAGAGAACAAGACAGACATGGTTCCTGTCCTCATAGCTTACAGGTTAAATGCCACCCAAGTACGTTGTTTAGTTTATGTACCACCACAACATCTAGACTATGGATTTTGAACTTTGAATTATGGATAGTATATATGTTATAGGGAACTGATTTGAGAGAATTAGAAAAAAAGATTTGTGTAAAATGAAATACGGAAAAAAACTCAAGGATTTAGAATGAAAAGATTTAATAAGCCAATATGATTAAAGGAATTCTACCTTTTGGAGGTCTTTTTCCTCATTCAGACGTACTGTTTTGAGTACAGCTGACAAACCATTTCACCATTGTCTTCCTTCCAAAGCCCTAGAAGGTTAGTGAAAACAGTCACCCATCCTTCTCAATCTTGTTGCCTACTGCTTTGTAATCTCTAAGGCTTGATGTCTTAGAGCAAATAGGAAACAGAAACAAACAAAATGATTAACTGAATTATTCTTTCAGACCAAAATGTATGCATAAAATATCAGCTCTGTAGGTGAGCACTGTTTTTGTATTTTATAAAAAAAAAAAAGAGAGAGCTAAATTGGGAGAATTTGACTTCTAGGAAGTAAATACATTTGCTTTGGGCACATGTGTACACACAGAGAGTCTGGACACATTTGTCATAAAGGATGAGCACTACCATTTTGTGGCTCAGTAAAATAAAAATGAAATTCTCCGTCTTTTTAAATCACTTGTAGTCATTCAACACTCTGCACATGATGTATCATGAAGCCACAGCTTGCCATGTGACTGGAGATTTAGTAGAACTTCTGTCAATATTCCTTTCAGTTTTGAAGTCTACACGCCCGTATCTTCAGAGAAAAGGTTTGGTCATTCTTATTTTTGTTACTTCTAACTATTACAGATCAAAATAAGGGTTTCAGACCACATGTTTCAGGGATTTTGTCTATATCTCTAGTTGATGTCCAGAAGACGAGGATGCTGGCTAACTGTCATCAAATACTGATCATGACCTCCTGATATAAACCTGGAATGCTCTTGTTTATTCTCTTATTTTCCTATTTTCCAGGCAGGCATCCGCTAAGTGTTAAGATTTAGAAGGCTAGAAAATATTTCCAAGCACAGTTTTAACATGAGTATTTTGTGAAGGTTATGCAGCTGGAAATCTCCATGGCTTAGGTTAGATCATTTTTAGTTTGAAGAGAAATAACTGTAAAATATATCTCTGCCCCTCAGTGTGAACTCTGAACTTCATCTCAATTTCTAGAAACTGGGCGTATTCATCACTAACATAATATGGTTTAAGAAACCAAACAGGTTTGGGGTGCCTTCATGGCTCAATTGGTTAAGCCTCTGGTTCTTGGTTTCAGTTCAGGGCATGATCTCCCAGTTTCGTGAGGTCGAGTCCTGCATCAGGCTCTGTGCTGACAGTGCAGAGCCAGCTTGAGATTCTGCCTTCCTCTCTCTCTGCCCCTCCCCAACTCATGCTGTCTCTGTCTCTCTCAAATGAACTTTAAAAAAAATTGTTTTAAGCAGTCTAATAGATTTGACAGTAGCAGCTACCTCATGAAGATAATCACTTAGCTTTCACCAAAGATGTTTATGTCATTAATTTGATTTTCTTAGTGTTAACATTATATAGATAATAATAGAAAATAATTGTGAGGAAGTTTGAACTCAAGTGGCATATTTATGTATGCTTTTGTGTTTGCAGATGTGAAACAAGCATTAATTCAGTGGCAGGAGCGAATTGAATTTGCCCATAAACTGTTAACTCTTCTTAATTCCTATAGTCCTCCAGAACTTAGAAATGCCTGTATAGGTAAGTTACTTGGAAAATATACCTGTGTAAATACGTAGTGGAAGATTTTTATGAAATATTTTTTGCAAGCTGTGATTTTAGTTCTGTAGGTTTCATAAAACATTTGTACATTTTATGTGTAACTCACACTGACCAGCAAGTCCTAGAAAATCTAGTTATATATTTCAACATGTCAGTAATTGCATTATGTGACTGTTGGCAGGTCACATAATATATCTGGGCTCTTTGACCTTGGGTTATTTCTAGATCTCTTACAGTTCTGAAATCTCCTGTTCCTATATAAACAAGGTAGAAGCATACAAATGCTTACAAGGAGAGCTGATACTGTAAAGAGTTGGAGTGATTATTTCACTGTCAGTTCTTTTGCCTAAAGCTATTTGTTAGTAGCTGTTCTTAACTCATGAGTCTTTTACCTTTTTAAAGTCCTCTTTAGAGACTGTAACTATTTATGTACAGTTTCTTTTCATTTACAAAATGGATGTGAGTAACTGGCTGTCATGTATAAGCAATCAGTTTGGGTCTGATGTTTTGTGGAATTTAGTGGCCTGTAACTTCAGTAACCTCCAGCTGCCAGTAGCCTGTCATCATGAGGTTTACTTTCCTGTGAGTAGGGGATGAGAATGCGTCCAGCTAGCATCATGAACCATTAAAAGTAGATTAAGGATTATGTCTCAGGTCCAGAGAACTTTGAACCTTGGATTTCTGTCTACAATACTTTAGTTGATATTTATGAAGATAACAACATCCGTGTACATTAAATAATTCCCTTAGTGTACTTCTCCTTGGTGCTTCTCTTGGATAAATAAAATACAAATAAATAGTTTTAAACTATGGTTTCTAAATGATGCTATGGTTAGTAATTCTGCTGATTCAGAGTTGAGCATCAGAATTTCTCCCAATGTCAGGAGCTAACACCGTTTTAGACTCATTAAAACTGTCCATCCGCCATATTGCAACCAATCACCTTAACAAGATTTGTGAGTTTTAAAGTAGCAGGTTAGATATACTTCAATTTTACTTTAAACTCACACTGTGTTTTTATTTTCAGATGTCCTTAAGGAACTTGTGCTTTTGAGTCCCCATGACTTTCTTCATACTCTGGTTCCATTTCTACAACACAACCATTGTACTTATCATCATAGTAATATACCAAGTACGTATTCCTCAAGCACAGTACTTGAATGTGGTTGGCATTTAATCTTTCTGCACACTAAAACATGGAGATTTATTTTTTCCATTTATTCTTATTGTACACTTTTAATGTCTTAGTGTCTCTTGGACCTTATTTCCCTTGTCGAGAAAATATCAAGCTAATAGGAGGGAAAAGCAATATTCGGCCTCCGCGCCCTGAACTCAATATGTGCCTCTTGCCCACAATGGTGGAAACCAGTAAGGTATGTTGGGATGCCAGGAAAACCATGTTTCTGTAGTACACAGTAATTTGAAATTTCCCCTCTAGCAGTTATATTACACTTAAATGACCATTTTGTGGATCCTAAGAAGATTAGACTCATTTGGACTTTTTCCTTTTAGTGCTCTGAAATGTTGGTTTAGTATTTGCAAAATCAACAACAAGCACAAGTAATAAGTTTTTCCTCCATCAAAAAAATACCTTAATAGAAAGTCTTAGTAGTATTTGTCACTAGGCTAAATTATAACTGGGTCATATTATCTAAACCTGAAAAGTCAAGTTAGGTATTTACTATTGTTTAAATTTGACCATATAATCAATGACTTCTTTTATTGCCCTTTACTTTTAATCCTTTGACCTAAGCCTAATACCACTGATAGATTTATCATCATTTGTAGTCTGATTCTTCTCTTCTAATTCATATTCTAAAATAATGCTAATTTTAAATTATAGAGAACATTGAACAGAGGATAACTTATCTTAGTTCCAACATTTTTTTAAACAATTTTTCCCTTTATCTATCTTCACCCCACTTCATTCACATTCCCCTTGCCCACCGTCTTTGGATCTTAAATATACTTAAGTTCTTATAAAATATTAAAAATAATTAACACTGTAGTAACCATTAGAGAAATCATTTGAAATCTGTTTCAAAAATCAAACTTAATTCAACTCTTCTTGATGTCTGTAGAACTAAAGTGTCACATTTTAAAATCCTACAGTAATTTTACTTTATTAAAGTATATAGAAATAATGGGTAATTTCAATTGATAGCATTTGCACACTGAAAATAAACTTGTGACAATTAAGATCTTAACATTACTAGAAACTTGGAATTTAAAACTAGGTTCTTATAGAATTTAAATATTTAATCAGCTTTTTAGTTAAATTTATTACATTTGCACAAAATATGCTCTTTAATTTATTATACAATTTAAGTGCAACCATTTTATCATCTTTAACCTTCAGGGCAAAGATGACGTTTATGATCGTATGCTGCTAGACTACTTCTTTTCTTATCATCAATTCATCCATCTATTATGCCGAGTTGCAATCAACTGTGAAAAATTTACTGAAACATTAGTTAAGCTGAGTAAGTATAAAAGATGAGCAGTAAATTCCACTGAATTATTTTAAGCCCCTAGCCACTCAGGAAGGGGAGACCAAAATAAGACCATCTTTTTTTCTTTTTTAAAGTGACTGTTTAAAAATATTAATTATTCTTGGGAACATTTTTATTTTTATTAAGAAAACACCAACTTACTGGTTTCCATTGAATAGTTCTGCCCAGAGTTTCAGCTGGCCTATAAAGGAGTGTGGAGTAGGGCTGACCACGTTTGAACATAGAAGCCCAAGTCCTCCTCCATCTGCCCAGCAGAATTTAAAAACAAAAACCAAAACCTACTCTGCTTAGGGAGGCAGGCTTAGAAAGGTGGACTTTCCCAGCCCTGATCCTGAGGATAAGATGAGATCTATAGTGCCAGCTGTGCTTTGGAGCTGGCAATGCCACGAGCAAACTGAGTGGGCTTGCCAGGGCGAAGCAGAGGTGCATATGTGAGTAAATTAGGAGGTAAGTCTAATGAAACAGAGATGAGTGAGAAGAAAGGAAGATATGAGAAATAGTAAACAAAACCATCAGTGAATTATAAAAGGGGGGAAAACTCAAATTATTCAAGATGTGCCTGACACCTAGAAGAGAATTGCTCCCTGTGGGTGACTTTTTTCTAGCTGAAAAATCTTTAGAAGATATATCCCCCTCTAAGGACCCCTAGAGTTCCCAGGGTCTTTGTGGCCTGTGAGTCTTCTTTACAGATGGCCCAGGATCCTCTCTCGTGTTCTGTAGTTTTATTTCAGAGCATAGGAAGTAAAATACTCATGGAATCACCACTCAGGTCAAGAAGCAGAATATTGTCACATTCTAGAACTCCCCATCGTGCTCCTCCTCAATCACAGCCCCTTCCTTCTATGGAAAAGGTTTTGATCCACTATAAGTAGGGCAAAAGATGTAAACATACCTTAGGTTTCATTATCCGAGAAGAAGGACGTGGTAACAGCTGTCAGGGATAATTCCTCTTCAGAAAAACCATCTTATTGGTAAGTGATTAGAGTGTCTTCAGATTTAAAAGATTGTTTCTTCCACCTGTTATCATTGGCTGGTTTTATACTTATGTGGCTGCATTGCCAAGTGGGGACTGTGGGTGAGGGAGCACATGATCAGATTGGCCATTTCATGATTACACAGTTCAGTCATGGCACTTGGTAAAAAACTGAAACCTAGCAGTGGCAGTGATCAAGTGTGAGAAAATGTCCAGGAATTCTAGTAACACAGCCTTACTCCCGGATAAGAAGGGGGAACTTATTAAAATGCTGACCTCAAGAAAAGTTCTTGGTAATTGTGTTCACGTGATTTACAGCAGGTTATGTGAGGAACTATTTTAGCTGCTTCAACAGCTGCGATCAAATAGCGAATGTTCTACCCTCTTTGGAACTGTCTTTCCTCATCAATACAAATACACCATTTCAGGGAAAATAAACGTAGAGGAGAGGAGGAGGGAGGGAAAGGAGGACATACACTAAGCCATCAACATTAGCTGAATCAACTTTTCCTAATATTTCATACTCCCATCCCTTTTATGCCCATGAAGCACTGTTGATGCTGCCCCCTAGTGGTTAGTTTTCTACCTAAGCACTATTCTGTGGAATTTCCTATGAGAATGGAAATATTCTTCCAACTGCATCATCGTCCAAATTATGATAGCCACAAGCCATGTGTGAGTGTTGAGAACTTGCAATGTGACTTAAGGAACTGAATTTACATTTCATTTCATTTTAACCAAACTTAGCCAGATGTGGCTGATGGCTGTATTGATAGAAACCAAAGCCTTCAAAAATTGAGCAGGTTGTTACCTTTTTTTTAAATTAGTTAATTCACTTATGTTTTTATTTAGGATCCTCCTACTCTGCCATCTTCTCCCAAAGTCATGGTTATCTCTTAATGCAGAAAACTAGACATTATTTTGGATATGAAAACAAAAACCTAAAAGCAGTGCTTTCCTTATGCCTCATCTGAATGGCAAGAGTGCATCCCAGTGTTTCGAGTTAACTCCTGTTTTCAGTTGAAATGGTTATTTCCAGGAAGAGGCACCTACGAACGAGCCTGAGAAAGCAAAGCCCACGTTAATGACCGTAATAGGGAGCAGGCAGTTGATAAGGAGTTCTTAGTTGTATAATTTATTCAAAAAAATTATATTTGGCAACAGGAAAGGGAAAATTTAAACTGGTTATGTCCTAATCATTTGAGTCTTGAAGTTAGATGGTCCAAGGGCCAGAATATTATGACCACAGGTAGGATTGTCTCAAGACCTATACTGATACAAGTCACTTCCAGTTTTGAGGAAAAGTCTTCGTGGTAATTCTTACGTGGGTAACTATAAACAGATTTTAAGATTTGTTGAGAGATAAAAGGGACTATGTAATAATTGTATATTAGAGTTGCAGGTGCAAAGCAGTAAAGGTTGGGTGCTTCTGAAGTGAACATGGTCAGGCATGGGACTGGGGGAGACAGAAGTGGAGGGAGAATTTTGGGAGAGTGAACAAAGCTACTGACTGCCATGTGAAATAACTGTGTCTGAGATTACAGTACTTTGATTTAACAATAGTGGAATTTGGGGCGCCTGGTGGCTCAGTCGGTTGAAAACTGAACTTCAGCTCAGGTCATGATCTCATGGTTCATGAGTTCGAGCCCCACGTCGGGCTCTGTGCTGACAGCTCGGAGCCTGAAGCCTGCTTCAGATTCTGTGTCCGTTTCTCTCTGACCCTCCCCCACTCATGCAATGTCATTCTCTCTCAAAAATAAATAAAAACATTAAAAAAAAACAATAGTGGAATTTACCAAAAAAACCTGAAAATGAATAATGATTGGCACTATTGATTTTTAAAATACTTAAAAAAGATCAGTAATTTTTAATTTTATTTTTAAGACGTACTCCATACACATAATGTATAATTCAAAATATCGAGAGAGACACATCACAGTATCACAGACCTATCCCTCACTTTTATTAAATGTTTTATTTCTCTTTTTTGCAGAAAAACTGCAAATATGGGTTTATTGTCTCTTCTTTCTTACATAAAAGTAAAGTGTAATGTTTAAAACTATACGATGCAGATATGGAAATACATGGTCAGAAAAACATGCTCAGGAAGTGGAAAAACCACCCCAAATAAGGAGACATTGGGGTTTGGAGACAATGACCTATCAGATTTGTGGAGACTGTATGGTATTGAGAGAATCACTTAGCTACTTAGGGAGAGAAGGGGCAGAATAAATAATTTTATTTTACACTTAAATAGATTACAGGAGAATTAAAGATTTAATTGTGAAAAATAAAGTCATAGCAATATTAAAGAAAAATACAGAATCATGTAGTTAGCACCTTGAGATTTGAAAGACCATGTTAAGCAGGACACAGAACCCATAAACAAAATAAAATCTTTGACGATGTAAAAGTTGAAATTACTACATGTTGAAAAATACCATTGATTAAAATACAGCTAATCGGGAAAATATTTGCATTCTTAACAGATAGGTGTTTAGTATTGGCAATATACGAAGAATTTTTAGGATTCAGTGAGATTGGAAAGGACATTAAGTAAAAGGGCATCACCAGGCAACTTCTTCACGCACACAAAACAAGGAAATGTTTTGTAACCATAGGAGGATTTGTCCTGTTTTATCAATCGTGATTTCTCTTTTCTTTTTTTTTTCTTTCCAACTATGAGATAAAGTTTAGATGGTATGCATACTTAAACAGTTTGGGGAAAGGAGGTGTTTTTAATGGAGTCAGTTGGAGGAGACATATTAGCATTATCACTTTAGATTTTTTATGGCCTTGATCCTGCAGTACCACAGCTAAGTGTCCACCAACATACATATGATGTTTATTTTCACTCAGTTTGTATTGGATAAAAACTGGAAACAACCAAATGTCCAGCAATAAGAGTTTAGTAAAGTAAACCTGTAGCTTATTGGATAGCCTTTAAAAGTTCATCTGTATTTTATGGTCTTTAAAAAGATAGGAAATGATCTTAGATTACATGAAAAAAAGCAAATTGGAAAACAGTATGCAGAATGTGACCACAGTCTTACAACAGTAGGTAACATGGCTTAGTACATGTTTAAAAAAACCCCAAACCTTGGGATTATACTCCCAACGGTGTAAGGATAAAATTATGGGTTTCTTTCAACATCTGGGTTAAATAAATGTAAGTTTAAAACCATTTGCAGTGATCATTTGTTTTGGGGTCACAGGGGGACAAAATTTTTAAAAAGTAGTTATAGGAGGAGCACCTGGCTGGCTCAGTTAAGTGTCAGATTCTTTTTTTTTTTTTTTAATGTTTATTTTATTTTTGAGAGACAGACACAGAATACAAGACGGGGAGGGGCAAAGAGAGAGGGAGACACAAAATCTGACACAGGCTCCACGCTCCAAGCTGTCAGCACAGAGCCCAATGAGGGGCTTGAACTCATGAAACTTGAGATCATGACCTGAAGTTGGAATGTCAACCAACTGAGCCACCCAGGTGTCCCAAGCATCTGATTCTTGATCTCGGCTCAGGTCTAGATCTCAGGCTCATGAGTTCAAGCCCTGTCTGGCTCCACATTGGGCATGAAGCCTACTTTAAAAAAGGAAAAAATGAAAAGTAGTATAGGAAACTGGTACTCCCAATATTTTTTTTTAAGTTATCAGAGTTGACACACAAAATTAACAGTGAGATGCTCAAGTAAAATTAAATGACAAATTCCTAGATTTATAAATAATTTTCATTTTCAGAGATAAAACAAGAATCTATCACCTTTATTATTTAACATTGCTTTTCAAAATTTTCTTAATGCCTTAGTAAATAATAGTAAAAAATAATAAAAGGACATTTTTGCAAGTAATATGATATATACCTAAAAATCTAAAATCTTCAAAATCTCTAGAAGTAAAAAATTAGTTAAATTAGAAATTCAGATTATCAAAAACACAGCTGTGGTTCATGCTTTTACCTTTTATGATGTAAAGATGGCTACTGACAACTAGTTAGCTGTTTCCCCAAAAGACTTCCTAGGGTTAATGAATATACCAGCTATTCAGTGCAGATCAGAAGGCAGCTTCTACCAGGCTACCAAGGGCAAATCCATTTATCCCAGACTAATACCAGTAGTTGCATTTAATAAATAGATAATTCAGTTGATTGCCAGTTTCTTAATTCACCAAGAGGCAGAAACTGGCACAGAGATCTGAATATTCTGTGGTAGGGCCAGCAGATTTTTTTTCCAGTAACCAACGTGGAAAGCCAAATACACAGCAGTAGGTTGCTAAGAGAACAAGGGAATCAGAAGAATCAGATGTATGATATTCTGAGGCTAAGATGTCTTGATTACTCAGTCCCATAGTGGAGCATTAGTTACGGGCTTTCATCCATTGGCTACCATTTCCCATGGATAATGCTTGGATGGGCTAAATACTGCAGAGAACTAGACAAAGAATCTTAACACAATTCAGATAGGAGAGACCCTAATTAGTAAATATACATATAAAATATTTCATCCTCAAAGCAATGATCTGAATTACCATTTTACCTGCAAAAAGTGTTTAAAGATTTTTAATAACCCATCTAGTAGCTTCTACAGTATAAGGTGTTACTAATGAGGAAAAGATATTTGGAATAGTTTCTGATTATTGCATAATTCGTTTATGAATGGAGTGGGGAAAGGACCCACTGAAGATGCCTGAAGTTACAGGATAAAGATATGTGGGCAGGCCTGCCTATCTCAGTAAGTAAGGCACCCCAGAACATTTTGGAGGAGTGTGTGGAGTAGGATGGCATTGACCTTTACCTTGAGTTACAGAGCCATGATGCCCATGATCTTCAGTGCTTTGTGAAAATGCTAGAAAGTGATACTTTGTTGCTTGGAAAGGATGGTCCTCCTTCAGGTGCAGCTCGGAGAGGAAATAGGTAGGGCTGTGAGAGAGGTTTCATTAGCTCACCATGGTGGCACAGTGTTTTCCAGAGTGTAGTGTACAAGATGGTCCAGGGAAAATAATTTTATATTAATAAACAGGTATGTATCTTACTCTGTCACAAAAATGTATAACTAGTGTACTAAATTTGTGACTTTAGATGTTCTGTCGCCTAAGGCTAATGTAGTATTAGCCTACCTAAGTGAATCTAAAGAATAGTGTTAACAGTGTAGGTGATGGGCAGATATGAAAACACTCAGAAAAATGATACAAATGACTGAAGTTTGGGGAAACACTTGATTATTGGAAAGATTACAGGCTTCAGAATCCTATCCACCTGGGGTAGATGTTTTGCTCCCTGGTTCTTAGGATGAACCTGAGCAGATTTCATAGTTTGTCTGAGCCTGATTTCTTCATTGAAAAAAGGGGAAATGAGGATAAAAGTGCTTTTGAAACAATGAAGTGATCTTAGATTATAGAAGATCTCCATAGTTTTTTATTTGTTGTGTGGTAGTGCTGGCTTTTTGCTAGTTGTGGAAAACAAGAATAATTGAGGAAAAAGAATAAAGACTAGAGAAACTGAAATTGTAATGTACAGTCTACATTCCCCTGTGAGTGTTTAGGTGAGGGCAGTCCCCAGGGTTTGGCAGACTCTGCAAAGGGTGTACTTTGCTGGTCATATGTATGATCTGTGTCACATACACAAACTTCTTTGTTTCCCTGTTCCTTTTGCAGTCCTTTAAAAATACAAAGCCCTTTTTAGCTCACATGGCCACACAAAGATAAGTTATGGACCAGATTTGGCCTGTAGGCCAGTTTGCCAATCTTTGCTCTCCTTTTATGGGTGATGATGATGATGATGATGTGTGGGCATGGCAGTGTAGAAACTCTTACCTGTACCCGACAGTTTTGATGACAACCCTTGTTTGATTATGTGTATTGTGATCTTATAGCCGGTAAATGCCTCCAGCCCCAACCAGATTAGATTAGGATAAAAGAGAAAGATGATCGTTTCCCTGAGGATCTCTCTACAAAGGGATTAATCTTGACAGGAAAATAGACTTACCCACAAAAGGGAATCTTGGCATCCTGGGATGACTAAATTAGATGACTGATCTGACTTTCTTGTCTATCTTACCATTTTCTTGAATCCGTGTTCCAATCTGGAGGTTGGCAAATAATAATAGCCTGCATTCTGACATTTTTGTATAATCAGTAAGCATACCTGCACACCAAAAGTTTTTACATTAAAAAAACCCTAGGTTATTCTAAATATTTTTGTGACCCATGAAAATTACATGATTCAAATTTCAACCTTCTTCAGTAAAATTTTATTGCCAGAGGGCCACACGCATTCATATAGTGTTGTCTTTGGCTGCATTCACACTCCTTCTGCGGAGTTGAGTAGTTGGCATCAGGGATCATTTGCTGCAAAGACTAAAATATTTACTGTTTGGCCCTTTACATTAAAACTTTGCTGACTTCAGGCCTAACCCATAATTTTTTCTTAATTGACAGGATAACTTTTATTATTATATTTCTCCTCCATTATTGTATTTTTGCTTTAAGTGGGAGTGTGGAGGATGGGAAATTTACTTACAGTTGTGCTTTGAGAAGTAGGAGGGCAGAGGGCAGGGGAACACATTTCTTAACAATATACTTGACGTTTGGAATCGTGAGAAAGAGGAAAGGTTGAAACTATTTAATAGAGGTTCCAAATAGAACACTGATATGCAGCTAAGTATGGTCCACCCAAAAGAGCTTGAGGATAAGACTAGAAGCTGTTAGACTTAAGAGCTGTGTTTACGTAAATCTACCACAATCCGCCATGGTTTTGGAGAAACAAGGTGAAAGAGGAAGGACCAGTATGTTTTCTAATTCTCCTCATCCTCTTTTTGACCTTGCCTCTCTCTCTCTCCCTTCCAGCTTATAGCTAGTCGATGAAAATTATCTAATATGCACAGTGGTACCTTACTCCAAGAAAACTTTGGAACCACTTGCAAAAGCCCTTATTGTCTCAGATAAGGTCCTAATACTTAAAAAAGCAAATTGGTTTAAGTTATCTCAGATCATTTTTGGTGTGGAATATGACTAAATTCAGTCAAAGTATACTGCATTGTAAATTATTTCACTGGTTAAAGCGTTGGAATGAATTCTTCCCCTTTATAGGTATTCTATAGGTTTCTAAAAATATGTAGAAAATATTCATAGTTATCACTAGAAATACCTATAGAATTGTACCTACAAAGTTGAATATCTCAGTAGTATCATTTATAATTATAACCTATTCTGATTTCTTTTCAAATATTAGGTGTCCTAGTTGCCTATGAAGGTTTGCCACTTCATCTTGCACTGTTCCCCAAACTATGGACTGAGCTATGCCAGACTCAGGTAAAGAAAATGAGTTTTAGATGATTTGATCTTTCATCTCATCTCACCATTTGGTCAGTATTTTTAGGAACAGTGGGTTGAGCACTAACTGGAAATTGGGGAGGTTTTAGAATCTTGTTAGGTAAAATATGATTAATGGAAATAATAGCTATTAAGTATTTGGCATCAACTTGCCCTGTGAGGTTTTTTAACTTCAGTAGATTTGTATCTATAGGTCAATATAAATTGTTGTGGTAAAAGTCCAAAAACAGGAAGGTATTCTGGGGGAAGAAGGTCTGTACCACTTCTTGCTTCTCCCTCACTTCCCACATCTCTTTCTCCCCTCCGCCCTTGTCAAAACTCTAGTGGAAGCCATTTCACCAGTCTGTCCTTTACCTCTTAGCTCTTGCTTTGGAGCAGTTGTCAAGGGCCTAATGTGCTTTTTTTTTTTTTTTTTTTTTTTACCAGCATCCTCATTGAGAACAGGAAACCCTATATATCTTGCCTACCTTACGTATCTAAAAGCCAACTCTTTAAAGTGGGCACCTAAATAATGCTTGTTTGATTGTTAGGGAGAATGGCAGAGAGATGGGGAGAAACCAGATTGGTCCTAAGATTTGGCTCATTTCCTTGGATCAGGCATATTTAGATCCTGAGAAAACTGTTGGTTTCCTGCCAGGTTGCAGCTGCCCATTCCCCTGAGGAAGAGACAAGTTTGTTTACTTTGGCCTAAACTTTACCCAAATTATAGTATCTGAAATGCTTTATGCCTCTGGTACAGCCTCCCGCCTGGGCTGTTATACTGTTTATTCTCCTAGTGGATGTGTGTCACATGGTGCTTAATACTAGTTTATCTCCTCACAAACTGAGCTCAAGTGTAGAAATGGAGTCCTGTCTATCCCCTAAAGAAATGTCATTTTGTTTTCTGTAGTAGGAATCTTTGAAAGGCTCATTTACATTGATCGCATGGCTTAGTACGTAGGAGACTTTGAGAAAATAACTTCCTGGGGTTTTTTTTTTTTTTTTAGCTGAGTGGTTGATTCCAGTCAATGGAAGACCTCTACTTTTTCCTTCTGCCACTGCTGCTATTCTTTTCATTCTTAAGTAGTCACTTTTTTTGGTTACTGTACTCTGCCACTGGCTATTGCTTCCCTATTGTTTTATCTATCCCAGCATTTTATTGCTCCAAAGAATCTACCATCTCCAAAAACTTCCTTTAAGACAAAGCCAAACTGTCCAAGGCTTCCAAAGTCTGCCAGCATGGTAGGGGCAGCCATCAGAAACACAGCAGTCAGAGGTGCTGGCTGGTAGAATGAGGCAGGTTTTCCTGACACCAGGTATCTGAAGAGCTGGGTCCTGGTCCTAGTCAACTCCGGATCTCTTGGGATGAACTTGAGTGACTTACCAAGTTGCTTACTCTAATAAAATAACCATATACCTGTACATAGTATCTAAACTTTGTCCTATTTTTTAGATACTCCATTTTATCTCCCATATAAATGATCTTTTATTAAAACACCTGTAATCTAGGGAATATATCTAAAGACATACTACTTGTGTTGAAGAGCCAGGACCATTTAAAAACAGGAAAACCAAATTTTAGTGAAATTTCCATATATTGGGACCCACTAATTCTTGAGGTAATTAAAAGAGGTTTGCTGTTTACTTTTACAATATTCATGGGGGGTGGGAAGGATATTTCCAATCAATTATGATTGCTTAACATTTTTAACTCCTTTAGGGAATTTCTTAAAATCTGTCGTTTTTCTACATAGAGTTTTGTTACCTATTTTCCATTAATTGGTCCCTGAAAATATTCTCATCCTATTTGCTGGTCTTATTTGTCCAGTCTTTATTCCCTCATTTAATGCTAGATAATAAAGTTGCATTTCTTTGGAAACCTATTTGATCCTTTTTGCCCTTCAGACTTCTTGTCTCTTCCTTTTATACTCACATGTACAGTCCAAGTGACTAAAAGTTTATCGGGAGGACAGTTACTGTAACTGAAGTTAAAAGGCGTCTCTAGGAGCGCCTGGGTGGCTTAGTCGGTTAAGCGTCTGGCTTCAGCTCAGATCATGATGTCAAGATTCATGGGTTCAAGCCCCGCGTTAGACTCTGCTAACAGCTAGCTCAGAGCCTGGAGGCTGCTTTAGATTCTATATCTCCCTCTCTCTCTGACCCTCCCCTGCTCGCTCTCTCAAAAATAAATTAAAAAACATTTAAAAGTCTTTATCTCTGAAAGGACTTAAAATGACTTCATATGTACATCACATGCAGCGTGTAAGCCTTGCAGTTACTTCAGTGCTCAACCATCAATCAGTACTTCTTCTCCCCTATTGTAGTCTGCTATGTCAAAAAACTGCATCAAGCTTTTGTGTGAAGATCCCGTTTTTGCAGAATATATAAAGTGTATCCTGATGGATGAAAGAACTTTTCTAAACAACAACATAGTCTACACATTCATGACACATTTCCTTCTAAAGGTATGTCCTACTTTGAAAACTCATTTTGTTACTTCTACCTAGTTAACGGTGGTTTTCATTATGTTGGTCTTTTGGAGATTTTTTGTTTCTAATCTTTTTTTTCAGGTTCAAGGTCAAGTGTTTTCTGAAGCAAACTGTGCCAATCTGATCAGCACCCTAATTACAAACTTGATAAATCAGTATCAAAATATGCAATCTGATTTCACCAACCGAGTTGAAATTTCCAAAGCAAGTGCTTCTTTAAATGGGGTAAGAACTGTGGAAGGGAATAGTCATGTACTTAAGAACTTTCCTTAAATCAACTTTGGCTTTAGTATGATTTTACTATCATAACTTTAACTTCTTCAAACTCTGGAAAAAAATAACCAAATTCATAAAAATATGTGTTCACTATGTCTTTGATTTGTGTAGTACACACTTCCTTAGAAGACATGAGCGAAGGTCATTAAGTGCTAAGGACGGTAAGACCATTAAGAGGAGACCTTTCCTTTTATCTCTATTTGTTTACTTTGAAAACATTACTTGTGGTGATTCTGTTATTGCCTCTGGCTCATAAATAACTGAAACAATCAGATTAAAGATCCCTCGATTATACAGGCAGTTAAAGCTAGGGAGTTAGGTGCCTTCTATAGATTTCGGGGATACCCTGCTTACACAATAATGAGACGCTAGCACTTGTCCAGCAGCAGTTTTCCAAGTAACAGAATGTTGCTTAGGACCCAGAATAGGTTGCAGAGCTAAGACCTTACGATTTGTGACATTCACCAGACATCAGCCTATTTAAGAACATGATTTCTAGACTGAGGCCTTAATTTCTCATGGATAATTCAGGGCTTGTTTTTTAATTCCCAAAGTTCTGGGTTTTCCCCCCTTCCATTTTCAGAAAACCATTGGAGTCTTCAGTCTGACCTAATTAGCAGCGTGATACAAAAAATATTGCTATTAGTGACTTTGAACTGGTAAAATACAGTAATATCCTAATGCTGGCTTTCTAGTTTTAGCGTTCTCTAAAAATGTGGGAGAAACCAGAATGGATTCCTGGAAAAGTAAAGAGGAGTTAAACTGTAAACAGCTATGTCAAAATGTTAGCTTTAGAATTTGACCTGTTCCTCTCTGGGTTTTATAGGATCTGCGTGCACTTGCTTTGCTCCTGTCAGTACACACTCCCAAGCAATTAAACCCAGCTCTAATTCCAACTCTGCAAGAGCTTTTAAGCAAATGCAGGACTTGTCTGCAGCAGAGAAACTCACTCCAAGAGCAAGAAGCCAAAGAAAGAAAAACTAAAGGTTAGCTTTATGGACTAATACTAATTACACCTTTGGGGTGGGAGAGGGGAAGGATATACTCAGTGTAACTGACTTTGTTATAGCTGTCTGTTCAGTTGGGTCTCCTACATATAAATGCTAAAAACAAACCTTTCCACAAACGGCCCCCCAATGTGACCGCAGTGACTCCTTTCAGAGAATGATGTTCATTTTTACAGATGATGAAGGGGCAACTCCTGTTAAAAGAAGGCGTGTTAGCAGTGATGAGGAGCACACTGTAGACAGCTGTATCAGCGACATGAAAACAGAAACCAGGGAGGTCCTAACCCCAACTAGCACTTCAGACAATGAGACAAGAGACTCTTCAATTATTGATCCCGGAACCGAGCAAGATCTTCCTTCCCCTGAAAATAGTTCTGTTAAAGAATATCGTATGGAAGTTCCATCTTCGTTTTCAGAAGACATGTCAAGTATCAGGTCACAGCATGCAGAAGAACAGTCCAATGAAGGTAGATTTGAAGACTGTAAAGAATTTAAGGACCTCCAGTGTTCCAAGGATTCTAACCTAGCTGAGGAAGAGTCTGAGTTCCCTTCTACTTCTATCTCTGCAGTTCTCTCTGACTTAGCTGATTTGAGAAGCTGTGATGGTCAAGCTTTGCCCTCCCAGGACCCTGAGGCTGCTTTATCACTCAGTTGTGGCCATTCCAGAGGACTCTTTAGTCACATGCAGCAACACGACATTTTAGATACTCTGTGTAGGACCATTGAATCTACGATCCATGTGGTCACGAGGATATCTGGCAAAGGAAACCAAGCTGCTTCTTGACATTAGATGTAGCATGTCTACTTTTAAGGTTCCTTCTCCCCCTCCCTACCCCAAAGCTGTTTGTATAAGTTTTGCTTATTTCTGTTTTTGTGCTTCAGTTTGTCCAGTGCTCTCTGCTTGAATGGCAAGATAGATTTATAGGCTTAATTCTTGGTCAGGCAGAACTCCAGATGAAAAAATTTGCATCTTCAGTATACTTTCTAAAGGGCAATCAGATAACGGATATGTTTTATGTAATTAAGAGTTCACTGTAGTGGCTTTCATTTAATATGGCTGTCTGGGAGGAACAGGGTTCCCTGGCCCTGTACAATGTAATTTAAACTTAACAGCATTTTTACTGTGTATAATATGGTGTCCTCTGTGCCAGTTTTGTACCTTATAATAGAGGCAGGTCGCCTCCGATCGCTGTGGTTCTTATTATCAAAATTAAGTTTACTTGTATACGGAACAACCACAAGAAATTTGATTCTGTAAAGAATCCTCTTTAGCTGTGGCCTGGCAGTATATAAATGGTGCTTTATTTAACAGAATACCTGTGGAGGAAATAAAGCACACTTGATGTAAAAATAATTGTTTTATTTTTATTGACATGACTGACTGCTATTCTGTGCACTTAATTAAACTGATTGTGATGACTTTTCATTTGTTTACATTTAACATTGCTTTAGTCTTCTCAGATGAAAGTAATGACACTGTGAGCAGGAAGGAAGCACTCCTCCGTTATATTCTATTTCCTTAGTGGTGGCGGCGGTCCAGAACGGAAGCTGCCCAGCGGCCTGTTGGTCCTCTGCCTGGAGTGTGTAACCGCCGCAGGGAGCAGCCTGCTGACAAGGCCTGAGGCATCTCACTCCAACATGCTTCTGAACACAACATGGCTGCTAAGAGCTACAGACCTTAAAAACGCTGAAGTAAAATAAAGGAACGGTATTGACATGCCATTTATTTTTGGCCTTCTTGAACTAAAACTACAGCTGCAAGTGGCTTGCCAGGACAAGCTTTGGTGGGCAACTTCAAGTTTTTGTACTCAGAGGCTCAATCTGTTCCCCGAGGAGCATCTATGGGAGGTAAGGATAACACCTAATTTCCAGGTTGCTTGTTACTTTTAACCCAGTGAGGCTCCAGTTGTAGTAAAGATTCGGCAGTGCTTTGAATTCTGTAAGAGGTCATGGATTTCATCCAAAATAAATTAGGGTGTTTTCTTTTTTAAAAGGATTAATAGGGAAGAGGTAAGCTTGACACTATCTGCTTACAAAAAATAATGCCCTTATAAAATCTAACTAATTCAACCATTTAGGGTGGTCAGCTGCAGTAAACCTTTTATTTCTTCAAAATGCTGCTTCTGCCAACAGAATTTCATGCCCCCTTTACAGACAGGAACTCCTTTACAGTCCAACTGCAATTCCGTTTGCCCTGGAGTAGGCACAAAATTCAGTGCAACTGTCGCATAGTGTTCTAGAAGAAAAATAAGAAGCTTATTACTGCATTATGAAAACTATCCATACAGTTCTGCTATTGGTTTTTTACAGTGGGGGTGAGGGGAGATATATGGAGTGTTTCCGAACTTTTTTTTTTAATGTTTTTATTTGTTTTTGAGACAGAGCATGAGCAGGGGAGGGGCAGAGGGGGAGACACAGAATCAGAAGCAGGCTCTGAGCTGTCAGCACAGGGCCCGATGCTGGGCTCGAACCCACGAACTGTGAGATCATGACCTGAGCCAAAGTCAGAGGCTTAGCCGACTGAGCTACCCAGATGCCCCTCCAAACTCTTGTAACAAAGGACACTACTAACATACCTTCTGGCCAGTTCCTGTATCTCCATTTCATGACGATCTTTTTATTTGTCAACTAAAAACACAGGGGAAATTCCCTTAAGACATCTTTTAAAACTTCCAATACTTAACACAGAAAATCCTTTCATTAAAACACCTGAGGTACTAAAGGTCATCGATGAACAACATACAGTCCCATTTTCAAGGTTAGATGCCAGCACCACTAAGAACACATTGTTCTGGGTGCTATGCTGTATAGTGACACTGGTAGCTACAACTGGGCCAATGTCATGGGTGAGGCAATGGACAGTGGGCAACATAGACCCTCGTGAGTTAGGTGGCAAAAATGTGAAACTTCTAGACCAAGAGTAGAGAGGAATTTTACTTCTTTCTTATAAAACCAGTACAAGTACTGTGCTACTACGGCTTCATCTTTATCACTACTTAGTATTTGTTAACATTTATTTGTTCTAAAACCAGATACACATAACTTTTTACTATAACCAATTTTATAAAGTTCTCAAGTTTCTGTGAACGCAGATTAAAAAAAGCAAGTTAAAAACAGCACAGATTTTTAAAAAGCAATTATTAACAGAAGAGTCAGTCCCAGCTTACTTTTCTTCAACCCTGAAGATTACTTACCAGTTCTACATATTCACCAGTGATGTTCCCATCAAACATTTGGAATCGCCCTCCTTTTTCAGCTTCTAATATAGCAGGAGATTTAGAAAATTTCTGTACCAACTAACCAAGCAAAATATAACGAGATATGTTATTCCATCATGCCCTATCACCTTTTGAACCTAAAGGCAAAGTATTAACAAAATGATCACTGTGGTTTGGAGGGTTTTTTTTGTTTGGTTTTTTCCCTAATCCTGAATATGTAGCTTTTATTTACAGCTTTCTCACCCTTTCTGAAGGAGAGAACTCAGTATTGTATCCCCTAAATGTGGCTATATTTCCCTAAAAATGCTCATATTTTACCCTTTTACTTTTTTTAGAAGTTATCCTAAAGACCTCTATCACCATCATTCTAGGTCTCTTCAATCATAAAAACATGGCTATAAAAACGAGCTCCAGTTCTTAGTGGCACATTTTCTCCCAGTGTCCGCACGGGGGCCCTAGCCTGGGAAGTTACTTACATCCTTCACAGTGAAGATGCAGTACAGCTGCTCGGCAGTTGTGTCAAACAGTTCTGTTCTGTGCAGTGCCACCGTGGGGATCCTTACACCCAACCCCGCTGGAGAGGAAGCCTGAATCTCAAGACCTGAATCTCAAGAAGAGAAGATGTTCCGAAGGATAACTAAATAGCATGCCATGAGATAAAGCTACTTAGATTTAAAATTCAGTCTTTCAGTCTTAATAAAACACCAGAATGTCCCCCAAATTCCACACTATACCTTCCAGACACATGGAAAAAGCAACAAAACCCTTTTTAGCAGCACCAATCCCAGTTACAGTGAAACAGCTCATCAGCTGCTCAGCTCTGTTCTATTCCCAGGCCATGGCTTTACACCCCAAATCCTACTTGGACATGCACATAAGGCCCAGAGGGCACAAAGATAAGCCAATGAAGGACAACAGCACTTAAGGCCAAAGGGTGTCAGTTCCCCACCACCTGATTCCAGGAATGGGCTCCCAAACCTCCTAACCCAACAGTCTGGAGAGACGTTTTCCATTGTGGTAGGTGAATCATACCATCACCCAGGTTTGTAACATGCTGCCTACCAAAAAACCCTGCCTTTGGAGCACTGTCTCAAACTAAATTCAGGATTTATCCCAAACAAAAGCCTGTTTATACAATCCCTTCCCAAAAGGATCAAAGTGGCATTTCATCATTTCCCCAAAAAATGGCAAGGGATGCAAAGTCGGATGAACTGGCCCTCCGCACTGGCTTCGCAGTTCTCCATCAAGAGCTTTAAACATTCTCATTACACACTTCCTCTTCCCTCCCTACGTTATTGGCCACCACACTCATACCTGCAAGGCCTTCTCACTCAGTTTCCTTTTAGCTGTCAATTCCTGGGTTGCCATAGCTTTCGTTGGTAAAATCATTCCTACTGTAAATTCTATAAGGAAACATACAGGAAATGATTTTCATAGAAAACTTTGTTCCCTTTCAACACCAGCAGTAAGGCAAAAAATCCAAAACAGCATATAAGAAAATAAGAAAACTCATAGAGAATTCCTAGATCACCGAGAATTTCAAGACCATGTATTTTTACATATAAAACTAATTGCAAACAACGAGTTCCACATCAACAAAAATACCTTTTTTCAAATGCCTCATTTTTAATCTGATTCTTGAGTAAAAATTTTCAAATGTTTATTTCCAAAAAGCTCTATTTTATAAAACTGATAGCTTTATGACCTTTCCAATTGTCAAAGCCAGACACTTAATTGCTTCTCCACCACCTCACAAAGCTTGGCCTCACAGTGTTTAGGCCTGTGGGCCAGCCAGCCGCATGCATGATCTCCATCTGTGCCAACACCCACACACTCAAGGTAACAGAGTCTGAGAATGAGGTGCAGACATACAGGCCCCACTGGTCATTATGCCTGGCTGGTAACTTCTCTAATTTAGAGAAGAAGACAATAACCTCACTTCCACGCAGTGTAGGAATTATCTATACCTGTCATACTTTCATTCATTCAATATTCAACAAAGATTTATTAATAAGCACCTACTATGTGCCAGGCTAGAAGCTGGAGATACAGCAGTCAACAAGACACCTTCCATGCCTCACTTAGAGCTTACAGTCTAGCAGGAAGGTAAACATTTAACAATTATACAAACAATAAATTATTCCAGAAAAGTCTTAGCAATTCTGTAGACAAAGTAATTCACTATGTGTACAATACCTAAAGTCACTAATCATGCTCTTAACTGACTAGCTCTCAACCTCCAGACTACAGTTTTTATCCTGCCGCACAAAGAGTCATTTCTGAAGCTGCAGACATCACCCTAACCTGGGAATCCAAGTTCAGAGCAGAACTTGGGTAACTAGAAAAGGGATCCCCTGGTTCACAAGGGTTGCCTTCTTTACCCGTCTTAAGTGCCTTCAGGTAATCTCCAAGGGCCTCCCTGACCTTGGCGGTGCCTGCAGTTTTCATAAGATCCTTCAATATATCCCCATCTCCTTTCCTTTTACTCACATTCACCTACAAATCAGAAAAATACAAGCCTAAGAAAAATCTGGTTTGATGTACTCTTAGAACATCAGGACCCATGGCTGGGAGAAGCAGTATGACTGTGAGGGAAGGGGAGGAAGTGGGTGTGAGAGACGTGCCAGGTTTCTTCACAGACTCTGAGAAGCTGTAAGGATTTTTTAATCCAAGGTCCACGAACGGGTTGGTGGCCAAATCTTGAGTGGACTTCTTAGAAATGTACATCCCTAAATTTGCATACAAAATGTTGTGTGTACATATGTATTATATTGATGATGTAGTCACCCCATGGCTTTTATCAGGGTCTAGAAATGCACTGTCCAATATGGTAGCCACTAACCACATTTGGCTATTGAGCACTTGAAACATGGCTGGTCTGATTTGAGATGTGCTACAAGGGTAAAATAGTACACACAACAGACTTTTAAGATTTAGTACAAAAAAAGATTGTAAAATAATCCCAATAATTTTGATACTAATTAATGTTAAAATGATATTTTTGTACATATGGTTAAATAAAAATATTAAAATTAATTTCATTTAACTTTTTTAATATGGCTACTAAAAATTTTTAAATTCCATATGTGGCTTGCATTGTATTTCTATTGAACAGCACTTGTCTAGTACCCCAAAGCCAATGTAATTAGGAAAATCTAGTTCCCACATAACATGGCCTTGGACTACACTTTTTTGGTAGGGAGGAGAATTGGGGGAGGGAAGAAAAGAGAGAGAGTGGGGAGAGGGAAGCATCAGAAGGCCATTCTGACTCTGGCAATGCGTCTGTGGTATTCTCAGAATAAAAAGAGATGTTGGTTTAAAATATTTCATGTTCCTATGATTCACTTGATATGCGCATGGTCTCAGATCCTGGGTCCTACTTTGTTCTGTAATGCCACCAAGGGTTGAACCTAAAAGACTAGTTTAATGTGTGATGAAAAACTTTTCAGATGGATCTGAATATTGCAAAGTGAAATCACAGTCCTTAAAGATATCAGCTCCATGTCTGAAAATGTGTCTGAGACAGCCCCCCCTTTTTTTTTGAGAGACAGTGTGAGCACGAGATGGACCGAAAGAGAGAGAGAGACACAGAATCTGAAGCAGGCTCCAGGCTCTGAGCTGTCAGCACAGAGCCCGATCGATGCGGGGCTCAAACTCACAAACTGTGAGATCATGACCTGAGCTAAAGCCAGATGCTTAACCAATTGAGCCAACCAGGCCCCCAAAGACAGCCCCACTTTTATAGCATTTTATAACCTTTAATAAAGGCAAATCATAGGTTATGTTTCTCAGTATGATTTAATTTTTATCTTTGTAAGCCTTCTATTTAAATATATTCACAAATCAAAAACCCTTTGTCAACTATCTTGGTTTGGAAACTAAGGCTGCTGTACAAATGGTCCCTCCCCAGAACCAAGCTTTCAGCTCAAGAGGACAATCCCTGAAAACCAAGCCTGGGTGCTCCACAAGGCTCTAGCTCCCAGGAGAACTAGGAGAGCCAGTCAAAAGCAACACAGACTGACTAGTTTATGAAAAACCATGCAATATAATCAAGAAAGATCACAGCTAAAGGCTGAAAATTTTCAAAATTAAAAGGAAACAGCAAAGATGCAGAAACAAAACCCCGTTCAGCAGCTGCACATCGATGGAGCACTTGACGGCACATACACTGTCACGTCTATCTGATGCCACCCCTGAAAGATAATGAGTCCAACCGTGCAGATGAAGAGGCTGTGCAGGGTGTGGTCACCTGCTCTGGCCCCCCACCCCGCCCAGTAGAGCAAACCTTCTTGGCAAACAAACCCTACACAAGACCCCAAAACTACTACACTGGAATCATGAAGTCTATTAAACAGTTTTTCAAATACTCAACATATATAGCAGAAACTTGGACATTTAAAAAAAAGAAAACTTTCAGATACCTCACCTCGGTGTCATCTACTTCATTTTCTTCAGAAAGGCTGGGTATTTCAATCAATCCCTTGTGCTCTGCACCAGATTCTTTAATTATACCTAAAATGAACAAAATTCATTCTTCAATTGCAAAGTAACAACTGGTTTATGCCAAACTGCCTTAACTGAACACCCCACCCGCCTCACATGGTGACAATGCAGCCTCCAGGCTTTCCCAGCACACAGGCGTTCTCCTGGCCCACAACAGAGATCGGCAAACAGCAAAGGTGGAGGTAAAAGCCGGCCAGGTTAGTGAACATAAACACATAATGAGGGGCCAGGTGGAGGCATGAGACTGGAGGAAGTGGGCCTTCAACCAAAGTTTCTGTTTTCCTCCAATATTCTTTAGCAGGATCAAAGCAGGATAAAGGGCTGTCCTGAGGGGCAGTCACATAAGGGATGGGAGACCAGAAATGGGCAAGGAGTTCTGATCATGGAAAGCATGAGGGGAGGCAGGCTGTGAATTAGGGAAGTTGTAAGACAGCAATGTAGTTATTCCCAACTTCAGTCCCCCTCACAAGACCAACTAGCAGCCATCCACAGACAAGACACCACTGTGAGAATCCAAGATGCACCCTTGTTGACCAGAGACAAAGAAGGGCCAAATAAGAAGGGTAAGAAGTGGTAACACTGACCAAACAGCCCCTCTCCGAGGCCAACACAGAGCTATGGTTTCTTCAGCTGGAAAAAGGTGCATTGTGGGATGCTTCCCAGGAAGCCCGCCTGGATCTCAGCTCACAGGGACCACTGGGAATGAAATGGGGGGTAGGGCTTTCAATAACCAGCACTCAGATCTTGCTGTGTTCCTGCTTGCAGCAGTGCGGGAGCAAAGATCCCGGCCAGTGACTGCCCATCTGCAGAGCAGAGCCGGTACCCCGTGGGGCCAGAGAGATTGGTTGGCAATTATGCCTGACTTGGATTCTAGTCAACTGGCTGAAACCAGCCGTTGAGCCCATTCTACTGCTCCACCCGGGGAAAGAAGCAAATCTGCTGACCAAAGCCTGACCAGAGAATCTGGGCAGCCACAGAACCCATCCTCTAGCCCCACTTGGACAAGAAGCCAAACCAGCAGCCCTGCCCGACTGTCCAGCACAGCTTCTGGTCCCATATAAGCAGGGAGCCTGAAGAGTGTCCCTAAGCAGCTTTGAAGCCCAGCCTACAACTCTGCCCAAATGCTGGACATAGCTTGTGGCCTTGTCCAGACAGGGAGGCCAGACAGCAACCTACCCACACAGAGAGCACAGTGTTTAGCCCCAGCCAACTACAGGATACAGCTGGAGACCCAGCCCCACCAGAGAGCCCAGCCAGCAATGTTGCTCCACAGCAGAGCACAGCCAGTGGCTACCTGATATCAAAGCCAACCCTGCAGACTTCTGGGGCACAGTCTGATCACAGAGCACAGCCTCAGGTCACATCCAATCTTGAAGCCCTGCCTATGGCCTGACCTGAACAGTGTCTAGCCAGCAGAACCATCTGGTCAGGAAATAGCCTGAGACCCCACCCAACCAGGAGCAATGGTGGAGACCCACCCATAGCCCTGCCCAATCAGTGGCACTGCCTTTCCAGGGAATACATCCAGTGACCCCACCCGACCAGAGGTAACTACAGAGCCCAGCTATAGTGACCCCATGTGACCATGTAACACAGCCAACAACTACACTCAGTCAGGAAACCTGCCCAGCAGCTCTGCTTGAACACAGAGCCCAACAAGCAGACCCACCCTACCAAGGGCCGAGCTAGTGAAGCCCGATCCCCCAACCTCAGAGCATGAGCAGTGGCCTCACCCAAATAGAGACCCTGATTGCATGTCCTGCCTACCATGAAGGTTACTAGCTGACCCACCCTGTAACCCATTCACGCAAAGCTGAATGGTGAAGGTTTTTCCTACTGAAGTAAACTGGTAAAGTCTGGAAAAGGAAACCACTTATATGTGCAGATACTAATGTAAGGAATTAAGGCTCATGAAGAATCAGGTAAACATGACACCACCAAAGGAAACTAATAAAGCTCCAATAGCAGATCCTAAAGAAACAGATATCCATGAACTATATGATCAGTAATTAAGAATAAACCTCTGGGACACCTGGGTGGCTCAGTCAGTTGAGTGTCCGACTTAAGCCCAAGTCATGACCTCACCGCTTGTGGGTTCAAGCCCCCAGTCAGGCTCTGTGCTGACAGCTCAGAGCCTGGAGCCTGCTTCAAATTCTGTGTGTGTACATCTCTCTCTCTGCCCCTCCCCCACACTCATTCTCTCTCTCCTGCTCGCTCCCTCCCTCTCTCTCTCAAAACTAAATAAACATTTTTAAAAAAGAATAAAATTCTTGGGGAGTATGGGTGGCTCAGTTGGTTGAGTGTCCAACTCGATTTTGGCTCAGGTCATTGCCCCAGAGTCATGGGACTGAGCCCTGGGTCAGGCTCCGCACACGTGAAGCCTGCTTGGGATTCTCTCCCTCTGCCCCTCTCCCCCACTTGCACTCTTTCTCTAAAATAAACTTAAAAAAATTTTTTAATTAAAAAAAAAACTTAAGTTTAGTTAACTAGAAGGACACACAGACAACCAAATTAGAACCATACATAAGCAAAATGAGAAGTACCACAAAGAAACAAAAGAGAAATCCTAGAGCTACAGAGTACAATGACTACAGAACTGCACAGAAAGCTTCAACACCTAAATTGACCAAGCAGAAGAACTAGTGAACTAGAAGATATGTTTTTTATGATGCTAATTTCAAATAACCTAAGAATGTGGGGTCAGCTGGGTGGCTCAGTTGGCTAAACATTGGATCTCAAGGTTCATGAGTTCAAGCCCTAGGTTAGACTGTGTGCTGACAGCTCAGAGCCTAGAGCCTGCTTCAGATTCTGTGTCTCCCTCTCTCTGCCCCTTCCCCACTCATGCTCTCTCTCAAAAATAAACACTAAAAATTTTTAAAGCTAAGGATGTATAAAACCCACTGATCACAGTAAATATATAGTCAAAGTTAATTAATATTGTAATGGTGTTGCATAATTCATTTACAACTCTACTTTAAAGGCTGAACATATTAAAAATGGCCCTAACTACAACAACTTATTAGTAGATACACAATATATAAATATGCAAACTGTAACATCAAGAACCTAAAAGATGAGGAAGGCAGAAGCATAAATTTCTGTACGCTATCAAAGTTGTTAACAGTTTAACTAGCATGTTATAAATATATTTCATATATATAAGTCTCAGGTAACCACTGGAGAAAAACCTGTAGTAGGTACACAAAAGATTATGATAAAGGAGTCAAAGCACACCACCACAAAAAGGCGTGAGATCACCAAGAAGACAGCAAAAGAAGAAACATAGGATCTACAAAACAGAGAACAACAAAATGGCAAGAGTAAGTTGTTACTATCAATAATTACTTTAAACAACTGATTAAATCCTCCAATCAAAAAACACGGAATAGATGAATGGATTAAAAAGAAATGAAGAAAACAACATCCAATAATCTGCTGCCTATAACACAGAGACTCTCGTTAGCATGAGAGTGAGGGGGTAAAAAAGATTTCAAGCAAATGGTAACCCAAAAACAAAGCAGGAGTGGCTATGCTTTTGTTAAACAAAATATTAAGAAAAAAATGGTCAAAAAAAATAACTAAAGAAGGTCATTATATCAAGGCAAAGGGATCAATTCATCCAAAAGATTTAACTATAGATTTTTATGTACTCAACATTCAAAGGACCTAATGTATAAAGCAAACACTGATAGATTAACTAAAAGGAGAAATAAATGGCAATACAGTAATAGTTGGATACCCTACGCGCAACAATAGAGAGATCATCCAGACAAAAAATAATAAGGAAAACAGCAGATTTCAACATTATAGACCAAATGGAACTAACAGACACATACAGAACAGTCCATTAAACAGCAACAGAATACACATTCTTCTCAAGGATCCACACAACATCTTCTGGGATAAATCATGTTAGGACACAAAACAAGTCTCAACAAATTCAAAAATATAATTATCATAGTTAAATTTATCTTTTCAAACCACAATGGTATATAACTAGAAGTTAGTAATGGGAGGAAAGCTGAAAATTCACAAATACACGGAAATTTCTTTTTTAATGTTTTTTATTTATTTTTGAGAGACAGAAGACAGTGTGAGCAGGGGAGGGTCAGAGAGAGAGGGAGACACATGAAGACAGGCTCCAGGCTCTGAGCTAGCTGTCAGCACAGAGCCCGATGCGGGGCTCAAACCCACGAACCGTGAGATCATGACCTGAGCCGAAGCCGGAAGCTCAACCAACTGAGCCACCCAGGCGCCCCATACAAACACACAGAAATTAAATTAAACATTCCTGAACAACCAATGGCTCAAAGAAATCAAAAGGAAAATTTTAAAAATAACTTGAGACAGGAGCACCTGGGTGGCTCAGTCGGTTAAGGGTCCGACTTCAGCTCAGGTCATGATCTCACTGGTTCACGAGTTGGAGCTCCTCATTGGGCTCTGTGCTGACAGCTCAGAGCCTGGAGCCTGCTTCGGATTCTGTGTCTCCCTCTCTCTCTGCCCCTCCCCACTCACACTTGGTCTCTCTCAAAAATAAACATTTAAAAATAAAAAATTAAAACTTTTAAAAAATTTAAAAAAAATAATCTGAGACAAATAAAATAGAAACATAACACACCAACACTTATGGGATGCAGCAAAAGCAGTTCTAAGCAGGAAGTTTACAGTGATGAGCACAAACATCAAGAAAAAAAGGTTTCAAATAAAGAACCTAACCTTATACCTCAGAGAACTAGAAAAAAACAAAGCCCCCAGAAGAAAGCAAATAAGAAGCATCTATAGATTCAATGCAATCCCTATCAAAATGCCAATAGAATTCTAAAATTTGCATGAAACCACAAAACACCCTGAACAGGCAAAGCAATCCTGAGAAAGAAAAAGAAAGCTGAAGGGATCCTAATTCCTGATTTCAGACTTTATGACAAAGCTATAGAGATCAAAACAAGATGGTACTGACATAAAAACGGACACCAATGGAACAGAATCAAGAGCCCAGAAATAAATCCATGCATATATGGTCAACTTACATTTGACAACAGAATACTCAATGAGTAAAAGGCAGTCTATTCATTAAACGGTACCGGGAAGGTGCACCTGGGTAGCTCAGTCGGTTAAGAGTCTAACTTCAGCTCAGGTCATGATCTCATGGCTCATGGGTTCAAGCCCCAAGTCAGGCTCTGTGCTGCCTGCTTTGGATTCTGTGTCTCTGTCTCTCTCTCTACCCTCCCCTTCTTGCACTCTGTCTCTCTCTCAAAAATAAGCAAACATTTTAAAAAATTTTAATAAACGGTACTGGGAAAACAATATTCACATGCAAAAGACCAGACCCCTATCTTACACCACTCACAAAAGTAATTCAAAATGAATTAAATACTTAAATGTTAAGGTCTGAAACCATAAAACTCCTAGGAGGGGAAAAGCTCCCTGACAGTGGTCTTGGAATGCTTTTTGGATCTGACACCAAAAGCACAAGCAACAAAAGCAACACAAGACCACCTCAAACTAAAAAGCTTCTGCAAAGAAAAAAATCAGCAAAATGAAAGGGCAACCTACAGAATGGGAGAAAATATTTGCAAACCTTATCTGATAAGAAGTTAATATCCAAAATATATAAAGAACTCTTAAAACCTGACAACAACAACAAAAAAACAAATAATCCCATTAAAATGGGCAAAGGATGAGTAGACACTTATGCAAAGGAGATATTCAAATGGATGACAGGAAATGCTGATCAAAATCACAATGAGGGGGCAGGTGGGTAAAGCAGCTGACTCTTGATTTCTGGCTCGGGTCATGATCTTAGGGTGCTAAGATCAAGCCCTGAGCTGAACTCCTGGACTTGGGAGTCTCAGGGTGGAACCTGCTTAGGATATTATCTCTCTCTCCCTCTCCTCTCCCTCTGACCCTACCCAACTTGTGCATGCAGTCTCTCTCAAAAAAAAAAAAAATTAAAAAACAGATCTATGGGAACAGGGGCACCTAAGTGGCTCAGCTGGTTGAACATGTGATTCTTGTTTTTGGCTCAGGTCATCATCTCAGGGTCATGGGATCAAACCTCCATTCAGGAATCTGTGCTGGGTGTGGAGTCTGCTTGCGATTCATTCATTCATTCATTCATTCTCTCTCAAAAATAAAAAAATTTTTAAGTTTAAAAACAAAAAATCACAATCACAATGAGGTATCACCCTACATGTGCTGGAATGAATGGCTAGCCTCAGAAAGAGGTAATAAGTGTTGGTGAGGAAGTGGACAACAGGGAACACTTGTGTGCTGCTGGTGGGAATGCAAACTGATGCAGTTACTATGGAAAACTGGGTGGAGGTTCCTCAAAAAATTGAAACCAGGGGCGCCTGGGTGGCTCAGTCGGTTAAGCGTCCGACTTCAGCTCAGGTCATGATCTCACAGTAAATGGGTTCGAGCCCTGCCTCAGGCTCTATGCTGACAGCCAGCTCAGAGCCTGGAGCCTGCTTCTGATTCTGTGTCTCCCTCTCTCTCTGACCCTCCCCTGTTCGCACTGTCTCTCTCTGTCTCTCACAAATAAATAAAAAAACATTAAAAAAAATTTTTTTAAATTGAAACCAGAAGTACCATATGATCCAGCAATCTCACTTCTGGGTATACCAGTAAAACCTTGGTTTGTGACCATAATTTGTTCCAGAAACATGCTTGTAATTCAAAGTACTTATATAACAAAGCGAATTTCAAGTTTTGCTTGTCGTCGGCTCAGCTGTGATCAGTTGTGATCATGTGAAGTTTGGCATCACCTAGTACTTGCATTGCAAGATGTTGCTCATTTATCAAGTTAAAAATTATTAGAAATATTTGCTCATCTTGCAGAATGCTCTCAGAACAAGTTACTCACAATCCAAGGTTTTACTTATATCCAAAGGAAATAAAATCACTATCTAAGAGACATCTGCACCTCCATGTTGACTGCACATTATTTACAGTTTCTAACACATGGAAACAACCTAAATATCCACTGATGGATAAATGGATAAAGAAAATGTGGTGTTTTACACACACACACACACACACACACACACACACACACACACATTATTATTCAGTCATTAAAAAAAAAGGAAATCCTGCCATTTGGAACAATATGGATGAGCCCTGTGGGCATTATGCTAAGTGAAAAAAGACAAAGACAAAAATCATATGATCTCATTTATATATGAAATCTAAAAACCCAAACTCCTAGAAGCAAAGAGTAGGGTGGTGGTTGTAGGGAGCCAGTGGTGTTGAAGGTGGTGAGAGGAAACAAAGGGTCCAAACTTCAGTTACACGGAGACGAAGTTCTGAGGACGCATGGACGCCTGGTGACTCAGTCAGCAGCACTGTGTCGTGTACTTGAAAGCTGCTAAGGAAGTAAATCTGAAAGTTCGCAGCATACACACACATCAAACTGTAACTATATGAAGTGAAAAATGTGATAACTAACCTTATTGTGATCATTTATTTAAAAATATATATATACACACATCTACATATATATATATATATATATATATATATATATATATATATATATATACATACACACACACACCATCAGGCCATATACCTTAACGTTATACAATGTTATGTCAACTATGTCTCAATAAAGATGGGAAAAAATTAAAGTTTAATTTTAAAAAGAAGAAAAAAAAAAGACCAGAGTGTTGACTCCTCCCCAGAGGGTCCCCCTTGCCACGCCTGGGGCTCACTGCTAGAGAGGAGCACAGGACAGGGCTCGGGGGAGGGCATCTTCGGGCTGCCCTCTAGCGGCTCAGTCTTATCTCACAAAGGACGTGGTTGCCATTTTCATGTGAGGGAGACAGAAGAGACACAAGACCACGAGCTTCCCTGGGACACTCGGAGTCCTGTGCTGGGGGTGGGGTGTAAGATGCCAGACCCTGCTAAGTCCAGCCAGCAGCAGACAATGAGAGAAAACCTGTAGCCAGAAGGTCCCAGGTGAAAGTGGACTTCTTGTGACGCTTGTGGACCTTCTTGGGCTCAAGCCCAGCTCCAGCAAACCGGCCAGCGGGGCAAAAGCCCAGGGCCAGCTTACCGTGGGACTCTCTAACCCAAGCCTCAAGAAAGGACCTGACCGCTGGACAGAGGCCCAACCTTTAACTCAATACAATCTTCTAGAACTAGAGCTCTCCCTCTTCCCTCCTCTTCCTTTTCCCCTTTGTCTTCATATCCACGAGTATTTCAACAAGTATTCCTTGAGCCCAGACGGTCTCTCAGCCAGAAACTAGGAACCACAGGAGAAACTTACTCTTTCAACAAACACACAACATTCCAGACAGCGATCCGGGCCTGGAAACAAAACCAATCCATCCCTGACCAAATGACCTAAAGAATGAAAACAATGTTCATCAACTGATGAACAGAGAAACAAAAAGTGCTATATCTGTACAACAGACTATCATTCAATCATAAAAAGGAATGAAACATGCTACAACATGGATGAGCCTTGAAAACATTATGCTAAGTGAAAGGAGTCAATCACCTCCATGTGTGACCCAAAACCATAAAACTCCTAGAAACTCCTAGAAGAGCACAGGCAGTAATTTCTGACGATGGCCACAGCAACACTTTTCTAAGGTAAGAAAAATAAAACCAAAAATAAGCTACTGGGACTAAATCAAAATAAAAAGCTTCTGCAGAGCAAAGGAAACAATCAACAAAACGAAAAACCTACTGAATGGGAGGAGATATTTGCAAATGATATATCCAATAAAGGGTTTTAGTATCCAAGTTATAGAAGGAACTTCTACAGAGGTGCCTGGCTGGCTCAGTCAGCACAGCCTGTGACTTTTGATCTTGGGAGTTGTGAGTTTGAGCCCCACACTGGACACAGAGCTTACAAAAAAAATATTTTTCTTTTTTCTTTTCTTTTACTTTTTATTTTATTTTTTTATTATAGTGTGTCATCAAGCTGGTTTCCATATAACACCCAGTGCGCATCCCAAGTGCCCTCCTCCATGCCCATAACCCCCTTCCCCTCTCCCCCACCCCCTAAAAAATATTTTTCAAACAATAAAAAACTTCTACAACTCAACACCAAAAAAAAATCCAATTTAAAAACAGACAAAAGACATGAACAGGCATTTCTCCAATTTCTCCAAAGAAGACATACAGATAGCCAAGAAACACATGAAAAGATGTTCAACATCATTAATTACCAGGGAAATGCAAATCAGAACTACACTGAGATTACTTCACATCTATCAAAATGGCTAAAATAAAAAAATACAAGACACAGGGCGCTGGGCTGCCTCAGTCAGAGGGCAGGTGACTCCTGATCTTGGGGTCATGAGTTTGAACCCTACACTGGGTGTAGAGATTACTTAAATATTTTTTAAAAACAACAAAAACAGGAGAAACAAGATGTATTGGTGAGGACGTTGAGAAATAGGAACCCTCTTGCACTGTTGTAGGAATGCAAACTGGTGCAGATGCTGTGAAAAAAACAGATTAAAAATAGAACCACCCTATGATCCAGAAATCACACTACTGTGTATGTACCCAAAGAAAACGAAAGCACTAATCCCAAAGGATATGCAACCCTGTATCTAATAGTATCATTTACAACAGCCAAATTCTGGGAGCAGCCCAAGTGTCCATCAACAGATGAATGGATAAAGAGGAGGTGTACATATATACACTGAAGTATTATTCAGCCACAAAAAAGAATGAAATCTTGCCCTTCGCAACAACATGGATGGATCTTGAGATCCATCCAACAACATTCAATAATAAGTCAGAGACAGATACCATATGATTTCACTCATATGTGGAATTTAAGAAACAAAACAAATGAACAAAGGAAAAAAAGACACAAACCAAACAAACAGGGGTGGGGGAGGCAGGTGGGGGATGGGGGAAACAGGTGAAAGGCATTAAGAGTACACTTATCATGATGAGACTGAGTAATACATTCAGTTGTTGAATCCCTATACTGTACATCTGAAACTAACTGAACTATACTGGGATTAAAATTAAAAAGAAAGAAAAGGAAAAAAAGAAACCAGTCACAAAAGACCACATACTCTGGGATTCCATTCACAGGAAGTGTCCAGAAAAGGCAAATTCACTGAGACAGAAAACAGATTAGTGGCTGCCCAAGACTGTGAAGTGACTGCTAATGAGTACGGGAGTTTCTGTCTGTGATGAAAATGTTCTAAAATCAACTGCAGTGATGGCTGTACACCTCGGTGAATGTGCTGGAAACCGGTGAACTGCATACTTTACATGGATGAACTCTACGTGTGTGAATCAGATCTCAGTAAAGCTGATATTTTTCAAAATCCCTGCCCTGATGGATGGGGGTTGGAGGGGAACCAGATAAATAAAATGTTCAAGTAGTCATATAAAGAAACCAAGTAAGAGTGCTTTGGGGGAAAATAAAGCAGGAAGGGAGACAGTACAAGGAAGGGACCTGCGATTTTTGTAGGACAGAAGTAAAGACAAGGACCGGAAGCACCCCAAAGAGTCCGCATGCAGCTGTCTAGCAGAAGAGTGTTCCAACAGCTCCAAAACCTTTAGGACTCCCAAGAGCCTGGGAGAGAAGAGGCCGGCTGCAATCTAAGCAGCTGTGTGACAGGAGAAAGGGAAGCCCCCAGCTTGTTGGACGTGACAGAAGGGTAACTGGAACGAAGACCAATTCAAGGGCCAGTACGTGCCAGGCCCATACCAGGAGTTCTAAAAATACCTGCTGAACCAATGAACGATAATGAACCAACTCTGCCCCAAGGCTGCCTCCAGCCCTAGCTGTCCCCTGAACCCCGTTACCTTTCCAGCTCAATCTGATGTTCCACTCATAGAAGAAAGTCAGCTTTCCTTTGCGGCTGCTGCAAGAAGCCTCCCCTTCCACCTGCTTCAGCTCGCTGATCTCACCAAGGCCAGTCTCATTCTCCACGACAATGCCCACCAGGAGGTCATGGAGTTTCCCCTTGGACCAGCTAGTGGCATCCCGCTCTGTCCTGCCAGGGACCAGAAAATCAGAGCCATGAATGGAAGCCCCGCTGGGAACCACATGCCCAGACTGGGATATCAGGGCAGTGAGATCAGCCCCCTTCCTCTTAGGCAGTCCTGACACACCTGCTAAACTCCAGAGTTCCAAATGTGCTTCCTAAATCGGATTTCTACCAAATAGCTTTTCATACCCCTGCTCAGTTCCTTAAGATACCATTATCCACTATGTAAAGTAGTATTTTTCTTCAAAACACTAGCTTATGGCGGGGGGGGGGGGGCGGCTAGCAATCTCACACACTGTTCACGCACGGGCAAAGCCTGGGCCATACAAATAAAATGAACCACAACAAGACAAATGATCGAGTGTTTTCACACATATATTATCTCATGCAATCTTCCCAAATAAGTCTTCCCATTTTAGGAGTGGAAATGAGGGGAGAGAAGTCCCTGATGCGTCATGGTGACAGTGCTGGGAAAAAAGAGGCCAGGGCTCCCTCAAGAAGCCGTTCACAGGGTGATGGCTTTACTCTGCCCTGACCTGCCTCAACATCACCTTGACGGCCCTGAGGTACCACAGCCGTCAGATGCTGCATCACTCCCCTGAAACTCTGGGGCAGAGAGGGACGCAGATATCAAGCCCGTGTTCCAGATGACGTCCAGAAAGGATGTGCAACTGCTCAAACTCCTAGAAGGCGGGGCTCACCAGAGGCCACTCGAGTTAGATCTACAGCTGAGATCCAAATTCCTGTTCTTTCCACTACACGCGACCAACATGCGCGCGCTCACAACTGTAGCTCCTTTTAACTTTCAGAAACATCAGGAGAGTTGAGGGGTGGGGGGAGCCTTAAGGCCACAGACTGTCAAAGTTGAAGAGGTAAATCAGATACCATTCATGGGGCCCAAACCAAGTTTCACGAGGAGGACAATAAAGTCCCACAGCCAAGTGCAGAGAAGCCCCCAGCTGTCCGGACTCACCCGAGCCTATTACTGGCGCTCTCGGAACAGCCGCGGGGGCCGGAATCTTCTGCACCTGTGCAGGCCCCGCCCTACGGAGTAAGCGCCGCGGCCCGAGAAGCCCCCGAGAGGCCCGACCACCCCGCCCCACCCCAGCAGGGCACCAGGAGCCGGGTGCTCGCAGAGGGGCCCCGCCATCCCGCCCGCCGCTCCGGAGGAGAAGGCCCGAAAGCCCCGGCCCCCGCCCGGCCGCACCAATGCCAGTTGTTCACGTTGGTCCCGTCCTCCCGCTCCTCCACGATCCAGCACGGGTCCCCCTGGCCCCACTTGGCCATGTCGGCGCTGGCGGAGCGGCCTCCGCGGGGAACCAGGAAGGGCCTCGGCGCGGGTTACCCTGCGGCTCCGTAGCAACGCTTCCGGCCTCCGAGCCCGGGATCCGAGCGTTCGCGGCGCCCAGAAAGTGCCAGAAAATCCCGCCCCCTGCGCCGCCCCGCCCCGCCGCGGGGCGCGGCGTGAGCTGGAGCCGGGCCGGGGATCCGGGAGGAGGGGTCGCGCGGAGCCTTAGGGTGAAGGGGCCGGGAGGCCGCGAAGGCGGGGCGGGGCCGCACGGTCTGGGAGGCTGGGGTGCTGGGGGCTGAGCGCCCACGACCTACAGCTGGGGAGGGGGCGATCCGGGAGCCGCCGGCCCGCTGCGGGACTCGCAAGCGCAGGGCCCAGGAAGGGGACCCCCGGCCGCCTGCAAAAAGCCGAGACGCTGTTAAAGGATTCTTTAATTATTATTGCAGGGATTATTTCAGTGCAAGCAAGCTAGGCGGTGAGGGACGCCTGAGGGAGGTACTGGGGATGCAGCTGGCAAGCTATCAGCGGCCGCGCTAACTGTTCGTCGAACCTGGTCCTGGAGGGTGCGCCCGGAGCACTTCATCACCCTGTTCGCGGAGCCCAGGGCGCTAAGTCTGAGCGCGCGCACGGGGCGCTGTGGTCGGTGCTCTGCGCGCGCTCCTCACACCGTAATCATATTCTGTTCCTGCAGTGAGTTCACCCTGGTTCTCACGCCTTTCCAACACCTGCGCAAGCAGCACGAACTGCCAAATTCTGTTATTTTAGGAATGTTTACATTTATGCACATAATAATCCTTCATAGATGACCAAAGAATGTGATAGCAAGCGCATATTATTGCAGCTTATCGCAATTTTTCAATAATTTAGTGGATGTTGATGACTCCTTTCACGAACTTTCACCGTCCTGCAAACACTTTGCACCAACTATGTGGAAACTTACTAAGATGTCAGTGGATATTTATTTACCAGGGAAAACGAATAATGACATTGAAAGGGTAGAAGGACCTGTTTTCTTCCCTTGTCTGTGGTCTGTGCTCATCAAATTTTACTGGGAGAGAAAATTTTCTCCATTTGCTTCCTGGAGCTGCTACATTTCAGTATCATCGTCAGGAAGGCTATGCATCCTAGTTGGGTAAACAGATTGCTTCAGGGTGTTTTGGTCCCCAGGCAAAATAACATTGTAATTTCACTTTACATAGCCTTACTTCACCAAAGGCATGAACACTGACACAAGGTATCAAATACAGAAGGACTGCAGTGGCAGTAGCAAGTGGGCAACTTTTTTTTGTGTGTGGATTTGCCGTTCCACCTTGTATCTGGTTCATGAAGATGGCATCTGGCTGCCTCAGTCCACAGAGCGTGCCTCTATTGGCCTCAGTCCTGAGTTTGTTCCACACATTGCCGGTAGAGATTACATAAAGAATATTACTAATAGAATATTACATGGTAAGATTTAGATATAAATCAGTGTAACCTGGGGGAAAATAAGACCAGAAAACATACAAAGGCAGAAGCTATAATTACTAAAATTTAGGTGAACAAAAATATAATATTTATACAAAAAGAATTTATCCGCTCCAGAAGAGAAGGCCTGAAAGCCCCAGCCCGGCCGGCCACACCAGTGCCAGTTGTTCACGTCGGTCCTGTCCTCCTGCTGCTCCAATATCCAGTCAGTTTATGTGTCTGGCTTTGGCTCAAGTTATGATCTCATGGCTTGTGGGTTTGAGCCCCATATCAGGCTCTGTACTGACAGCTCAGAGCCTGGAGACTGATTCAGATTCTCTCTCTCTCTTCCCGTTTTCCCCTCTCACACATTATCTCTCAAAAATAAGTAAATGTTAAAAAAAAACAACAAAGAAATGTGACAACTAAGTGCAATGCACAATCCTAGAGCTCCCGAAACCAAAACAGTTTAAAATTACAAAACTGAGAAAATTTAATTTGCATTTCATTGAATTTCAGACTGCTGATTGAATAACATTGGGTCAATATTAAATTTTCTGAGCATTGAATTTTGGTTAGAAAGGAAAACATTCTGGTTCTTTGGAGAGAAGTGCTGCCTGTTTAGGGGGTAAAGTGTCATGATGTCTGCAATGAACTCAATTGATTTAGAGGGAAAATAAACAGATAAAGCAGGTGTGGCAAAATGTCGACAACTTGTGACTGTAGGCGAAGAGTATCTGAGGGTTCCTTGTACTCTTCTTGCAAGTCCTCTGTAAGTTTGAAATTTTTTTCAAAATAAAAATTGGGGGAAGAAGTCAAGTCAAAACATCTTCAAGATCAAAGCAGTGAGTTCCAGGCTTTTGTGACCGTCTGTCCCTAGGGTGGGTACACATCACACAACATTTACTGAGCAGCTACTGTGCGTCCAGGTCTGCTCACTGATGGAGTGACTGCAGAAGTGAAGCCACGGGGCTCAGGCACTGGGAGAGGAGACCAGAGTGACTTCATCTTCATGGCAAATACAGTGCACCCTGGGGACACCGAGGAGAAAGTGCCTCATTTGACCGAAGGGAGTGTGGTGCTTGGGTAGGTGTTTTCTCAGGAGTTTTGAGGAGCGAGGGAGAGAGGGAACAGCAGAGGGGACAGCTGTTCCCAGAAGCACAGAAGCGCCAGGCAGCACACTGTGCCAAGGAGGTGACGATGGAGTGACAGAAGGGGTGACAGGAGATAAGCCTGCAAGGGGCCATTTCCAACATGAGAAACCTTGTGTGCCTTGCTCAGGGGCTTGGATTTTGTAGGATAGAAAACTACACGGATGGAAAACTGTTCAGGTGATCTGAATGGAGAAATGCCATAATCGGACCTGTGTTTTAGAAAAATCATTCTTGGGGCATCTTGGTGGCTCAGTTGGTTAAGTGACTCGATATTGGCTCAAGTCGTGATCTCATGGTTTTGGGGATGGAGCCCCATGTGGGCTCCGTGCTGACAGTGTGGAACCTGCTTGGGATTCTCTCTCTCCCCCTCTGCCCTTCCCCTATTCTTGCTCACATGTGCACGCTCTCTCAAAATAAACAAACTTCAAACATTAAAAAAAAAACTCATTCTTATGAAACTTTGAACAATGGACAGGCCTGGGCTAAAAACCCGGAGTGGGGAGCTTTGTCGAGGTGAAGAGGAGGCCACAGATCAGGGAGAGGTCTGGACGTTGAATCCACATGCCAGTCAGATATGGGAATGTAACGGAGAAAGTGTTTTTCAGCAGCTGAGTTTCACTTGATTAGTCAGTATCACCCTGAGAGACGGGAATGAAAAGAGGCTGGGAGAGGGCTTAGGCTAGAACTCCTGAGAGCAGAGGTCAAGGAATGAGGAGAGAAGGTGGAGTCTGAAAAGGAGCAACTGAATGAGGAAGAAGATAAAGAAGGCATTTCATCTTGGAAGCCGAGGCCCATAACGGAGGGAGGGCTCAGCAGTATTAGATATTGGAAAGTGCAGGTAGGACAAGAAGTTGGTCTCTGAATTTAACAAAAGGGTCAATGGGCCCTTTGCAGAGAGCAGCGTCCACGAACAGCGGGAGCCGAAGCCAGGTCACAGTTGACAGAGGAGTTATGGAAGGTGAGAAGGCGGAGGGCGTGCTTTCAAAATGTGTGACAAGGATATGAGAAATGTACAGTAGCTAAGTGGGCATATGGGATGAAGGGAGGTTTTGCCTTTTCCTTTAAATATCTTCATATGCTGATGGGGATTAGCTCGTTGGAAAAAGTGATCCCTGTCCAGGTGGTGGGGCAAAGCCCCAGAAGCAAGGCGAGGAGAGGAGTCCAGAGGCAGGTGAGGTCAACAGGGATAGGAAGACCTAGAGGAAGGATAAGAATGGGTGTTTTGGGGGCACCTGGGTGGTTCATTCGGTTAAGGATCTATCTGACTTCAGCTCAGGTCATGATCTCACAGTTTGTGAGTTTGAGTCCCACACTGGGTCAGCTCAAGCCCCACATCAGGTGAGCGCATCGTGCCCTGCTTTGGGTGCACACGAGCCCTGGGTGAGCCCTGCTTTTCTCTCTCTCTCACTTGCTCTACTACCCCCTCCCCCGCCATTTCTGCCCCTCATGGGATTCTTTCTCCCTCCCTCTCTCTACCCCTTGCTCACTTAAGCCCTCTCTCTCTCAAAATAAAAAGTAAAGAATTGATGTTTTTGGGTTTGTTTTGTTTTGGTTGACAGGGAGAGAGAGCACATACATGCAAACCGTGGGGGTGGGTAAAGGGGGTAAAAAGGGAGTAGAGGGAGAGAGAAAGAACCTTAAGCAGGCTCCATGCCCAGCGCAGATCCCTCCTCTGGGCCGATCTCACAACTGTGAGATCATGACCTGAGCGGAAATCAAGAGTCGGAGGCTGGACCCACCGAGCCACCCAGGTACCCCTGGATGGATGTTTCTATACCAAGTTTGGTTTTGCTCAGTTTGATTTGGGGATGGGAGAGAACAGCTGTCTAGTTAGGCATCTTGCCTGCCGCAAAGTTGGCATGATACCCTGACAGGCTTTGGGGGGAAGAAATGCAAAATGTTCTAAGTATGTGTTTCTTCCCATCTGCCCTGGGGAAAACCCAAATCAAATTGTCACCATTTCTAAACATAATTGACTCCGCCCCATTTTCCCTAGGTCTAGGGAAACGAGTTGAAAAGCACATATCCAGGATTGACTCTTACTAACAATGCATTAGAGAATCAGAACTTTGATTCAAGTTTCACATCACAGCAGATCTATGAGCTGCTAAGACTCTCTGTTGAGAAAGTCACGATTCTGTTTTCAGAGTTCTAACGCCTATGCGGCTGCCTAGCTTCATCACATTAGCAGTTACTGAGTTGCCAGTGTGCGCATCCGCCGAAGCACATGAGGGCCCGTGGTGCACTGTGGGCGGCACTGACTCTCAAACCGTGTCCCCTTCACCCGCCTGCTAGCCACGGGGAAGGAGCCGGCACACACTGCAACGCTAGGAAACGTGCGGATGACTGAATGAGGCAAGGAAACAATGCTGCTCAAACCTGAATGTTCCAACCTATTAATAGGCTGAAAAATCAATTCAGTAGGTATCTGCCATCATTTTTATCTTAATGAAATAGAACAGACTCTAAATTATTGGAGTGATCCATATGATAAAGGCAATTATTGTTTCTTAAATCATTGTGTGTGTGTGTGTGTGTTGTGTTATGATTACACTAAGGTGTGGGTTTTTTTTTTTTATTGGAAAGCCATAGCTGTAGCAAACACAAAGACAAATACAACAGTTTACAACTACCTGTTGATCTGTTTTGCTCACTGGAGAATCCCAGTGCCTAGCACATAACAGTTCTCAGTAACTATTGAGTAAATGAATAAATTCATAAGAGTAAAAGAAGACACTGGTGGAAGGGATATGAGAGAACTGGGCCTTTGAAGGGTGGATGGAATTTTAACAGCTAGAGATGGGAGAGGATGGTCCAAACCAAAAAAGAAAAACTTTAATAAAGATGTGAAAGTCAGGAAAGTAATGAGGGGAAGCAGAACCGACAATATGGTGGGCAGTCAGGCCGTAATGAGCCTGCCATCCACCTCTCTCCCTCCGAACAGAGGCAGGGGGCAGCCGCGGTGGCTTGTACACCAACGTCCAAGGTTAAGGCTGAGCCCCTCTGGACAAGGAGTTGCTGCCTAAACAGCTAGAAGAGCTGAAGGGGGCGCTGTCACTGCTGCACGTTGCCTAAGTGACAGGCAGCGGTGCTTCCAAGCTCTCCAAGATTCGAGTCGTTAGCAAATCCGTGGCCCGAGTTCCCACTGTCATTAACCAAACTCAGAAAAAGAAGTTCAGCAAATTCTACAAGAGTGAAAAGTATGAGCCCCTGCACCTGCGCCCAGGAGGATACGGCCATGAGCCTCCCACCCAACAAGCGCAGGGAGCATTCAACATGGCCAAGCCTCCCAGCAGTGGAAGGAGGCGGTACCCACCGAGCAGGTGACAGTCAAGGCCAGAGCATTGTGGTCAATAAAACACAAACTGGAAAAACAAAAAAAGTCTGTAAAGAGGACAGTTTGAGGACAGTGTGAAAGCCAATGTGAAAAAAGAGTTTATAAGGGACCCTGGGTGGCTCAATCCGTCAAGTGTGCCACTTCGACTCAGGTAATGATCTCACCGTTCATGGGTTTGAGCCTGTCTTGGGCTCTGTGCCAACAGCTCAGAGCCTGGAGCCTGCTTCAGATTCTGACACCCTCTCTCTCTGCCCTGCTCCCACCTGAGCTCTCTCTCTCTCTCAAAAAAACGAATAAGCATTAAAAAAAATTTTTTTAAGTCCTTTTACACCAAGAGTTAAGTAAATGGGTGCTGGGTTCCTCTCCTGCAGCAGTGTGAGACCACGCTGGCAGGCTCAAAGCCCAATGTCTGGACTCAGGTCTTGGATCTGCCACTTCAATTTCTAACCTCTCCAAACTTTACCATCTGTAAAATGGGGATTGTGTTACCCCTTATCTGTATAATTAGATTCTGCTGCTAGTAACAAAGTAGCAATAACAAAATAATACCAAACAAGATATTTTCCTCTCATGTAAAATCAGGCAGTCCATGGCAAATATGGAAGATATGCAATCATTGGAGGCCTGAGCTTACATCAACAATCCTCCACACAGGGCTTCCACACCAGGGTTCAAGATGGCCACCCTGCACATCCACATTCCAACCAGGATGAAGAAGAAAGAGCAAAAACACATCCTCAGTCTTTAAGACACAGCTGGGCACTCTGCTTAGGCCCTGTTGGCTGGAACATGTCACATGGGAAATCCTAGGGAAGAAAACTGGGAAATATAGTCCTTATTCTAGTCCACCACATGCCCAGACCACATCTGGGAATCCTGTTGCCAAAAAAGAAGGACAGAACAGATATTTGGGGACAACTAGCAGTGTCTGCCACCCAACCTCACAGGCAATGTAAAATAAAGAAACTAATACAACTAAAGCTATTAGAACAGCTCCCGGCATGCAGGACACGCCTGATCAATGTTTTCGTTGTTTTAGCTTCACCCTCCCTATCATCCTCTCTACTCCTATACACCAGCTACCACCGATTCTAAATACTCCTAGATAGACATTGTAGCCTAGATTTCCCGTCAAGCCAAAGGCAATTCCTGCAGCCAATGATCTGCCTTGTCAAAGATGGCTTACAACCGCCCATATCCGTACCTGCAGAAATAAGGAAAGGTCAAAGGAGGGTGTGCCTCTTTTCTTTTAAGTTGCGGACATCACTTCTACGCTTGCCTCAATGGCCAGAACTTACATGTCACTAGAGAAAATATGGGGGGAGGGGGCCGTTACTATAAAAAAAAAAAAAAAGAAGGGTAGCATTGATAGTTAGAGAATAACTTGCAAGCTCTGTCTCACTGCCACCTCCCTGAACCTGCTCCTCTTCCTGGGCTCCCTCTCTAGGCAGTGGGCATCACCATCTGTAGTAATTCAAGGGCGGGATATGCCACTCCTCTGTGACTCTGTCCCGGCCTTGTCCCCAGAGCACCACACTGCACAGCTCAGGCACCATCCATGTTCCTTTCACACTTCACACTGAGTTATGATATAGCAAATGAATGAATGACTGAAAGCATGAATGGATAGGAGAAAAGGGGAAAGCCTATCTTTTAGTAGAATGTCAACGAAAATAAAATTATCACTAGGTAAAAACTACTTATCGTCTTTACACTGGTGAGAGCCGACAGACACCACCTAGTTTGTTTTTTTTTTAACAACAGACACCGTCTTAACCAAGTGATAAATAATAAATTACATCAGTATCTATGGGACAAATTGGGAGCACATGCCTCCTGATATGATGCACTGAGATCAGAGAATCACCTCTAGAATATTTCTGCCAAAGATACATGACCTGAACCTAATCATAAAGAAACATCAGGCAGGGGCTCATTCAGTTAAGCCTCCAACTCTTGGTCTTGCCTCAGGCCATAAACTCACAGTTTTTGAATATGAGCCCTGAGTCAGGCTCCGCACTGACATGGTGGAGCCTGCTTGGAATTCTCTTCTCCTCCTCTCTGTCTCTCCTCCACTTGCGTTCTCTCTCTCAAAATAAATAAATAAAACAAAAGAAAAAAACATCAGGCAAAACCAAACAGTAACTGGCCTATAATATTCAAAAAGAATGAGGTGAGAAAAGTCAAGGAAAGACTGAAGAACTGGTCCAAATTGAAGATCAAAGAGATGTCACAACTAAATGAAAATTATTCTGAATTGGATCCTGGACTTATAAAAATATTAACGGGACAATCAGCAGATCTCAAATGTAGATAAGATGGCAATAGTACCTCCGTGTTAACTGATGGCTGACCTCTGGTTATAGGAAGAAAGTCCCAATTTTTAGGAAATATGGGCTAACGTACTAAGGGTAAGTGATACAGCATGTTTGCATCTTACTTTCAAAGGCTTACATGACATGAATACACATACACGGAGACTGAGGATAATAACACAAATGTGTAAACTGTTAACCTGGGAATCTGAGGCACACAATTTTGTACTACTGTTGCAACTTTTCAGCAAATTTGAAATTATTTCAGTATAAAATGATTTTCCTAAAAATAGGCCTTCCCAGTTTGTTGTTGGTGTTTTGATGTTATTTTTTGCTGAACAGAAGTTTTTGTTTTGGTTTTTTTTGATAGTCCAAGTTCTCAAACTTTTCCCTTTTGGCTTTCAGATGATGTGTCCTGCTTGGAGTAGTCATTTGGAGAAAGTCCCTGGGTCAACAGCTAATTAAAGAGGAAAGGTAGCAAGTCTGCAAGAGAAGCATGAGTAGGCATGGAGAAAGAATTGCTCAACTCCTCACCAAATCCAAGGCTTAGGAGATGGAAACGGGCTCTGAAAACTTTACTGATCACTGAGCATCTTCAGTTGAATTTCTGGCAAACACCTCAAATTCAACGGATCTAAAACCCAGCTCATCTCCTTTCTCAAATTAGTCCCCTCTCTGCACTGTCCTATTTCTGACCGTCCCTCAAGGATCCAAACTCAGGAGTCATCTTGGTGTCCTCCTTTTTCCTCCATGTCTCACCAGAAACGGACACTCTTTACTGTCTTCAGAATCTCCGTGTGGGCTGCCTATCCTACATCCTCATCCTTCAGACCCGAATTGCCACTAGAGCCATCTCCATTTATCTTCTGGTTCCTACTCTTCAGTAACCTAATCCTGGGGGAAACATCTCATGCCTCTGCCGCCCCATTATTACGGGGAAACATGAAACCAGCTACCAACTTCTAATCACTAGAGCTCTCGTGCAACCTTAAGTCCAAGACAAATTTACAAATCAAATACAAACAAAAGCATAAACCCAGTAAAATACAAATTAACATTTAGTCTTTGACTGTTTTACTGCGCACCCCATAGTTGCGGCACCAGTGACTTACTGGAATTTCCAGGTGCCTGTACTACCATGAGTGCTGACGGCCAATTGCCCCACCGTTTTCTTCTACTGGAATATTTACAAAACCATAATTAGTATAGTCGGTCACCAGGAAATTGGTCTTTATTTGACGTAGATGCATGATTTACACATTAATTCCTTCTCTAATATTTTCTTTTCAGCTTGTGACAAGGTAACTTGGTACCCGAAATACAGATGCAGATATCGGCAATGAAAACATGACATCATATGGGAACACACAGCAATATAGTCATCGTCCACATAACTCTGAATTGTCTTATATTAAAACTTTAGATATGGGCACCTGGGAGGCTCAGTTGGTTAAGTGTCCGACTCTGGTTTCAGGTCAGGTCATGATTTCATGGTTTGTGGTACTGAGCCCTGCACTGGACTCTGCATTGACAGCACAGAGTCTAGTTGGGATTCTCTCTCCCCACTTCTCTCTTTGCCCCTCCCCTACTCATGCACACATGCTCTCTGACTCTCAAAATAAATAAACTTATAAATAAATAAAATGTGAATATTCATAATATAACCCAGAAAAAAGCAACCCAGGTGTTCATCAATAGATGAATAAACAAAACGTGGTACATACATACAAATGGAATATTATTCAGGCTTAAAAAGTAAGGGAATTCTTTATAGAGTAGGGAAAAGACACTCTTTAATAAATGGTGCTGGGAAAACTGACAGCTATATGCAAAAGAATGAAACTGGACCAGTTTCTTACACCAACACAAAAATAAACTCAAAATGAATTAAAGACCTAAATGTGAGATCTGAAACCATATTCTAGATATGGCTCCTCGGGTAAGGGAAACAAAAGCAAAAATAAACTACTGGGACTACACACACCACACACACAAAAAAGAGGTTGTGCACAGTTGAAAGAAACCATCATCAAAACAAATGAGAGAATATATTTGCAAATGATATATCCAATAAGAGGTTAATACCTAGGGGCACCTGGGTGGCTCAGTCGATTGAGCATCCGGCTTTGGCTCAGGTCATGATCTCATGGCTCAGGGGTTCGAGCCCCACGTCGGGTTCTGTGCTGACAGCTAGCTCAAAGCCTGGAGCCTGCTTCAGATTCTGTGTCTCTCTCTCTGACCCTCCCCTGCTCACGCTGTCTCTGTCTCTCAAAAATAAATGAAAAACATTTTAAAAAATTAAAAAAGAGGTTAATACCTAAATATATAAAGAATTTATATAACTCAATGCCAAAAGACAAATAATCTTTTTAAAAAGTGGGCAGAGAACCTAGAAATTTTCCCAAAAATAGTCAACAGGCACATGAAAAGATGCTCAATATCAGTAATTATTAGGGAAATGCAAATCAAAACCAAAATGAGAGATCACCTCACACCTGTCAGAATGGCTAGGATCCAAAAGGCAGGAAATAACAGGTGTTGGTGAGGATGTGGAGAAAAAGGAGCCCTTGTTCCTGGTGGTGAGGATGTAAATTGGTGCCGTCATTGTGGAAGACAGTATGGAGGTTCCTCAAAAAATTAAAAATAGAAATACCATATGATCTAGTAACTCCCCTGGTATTTATCCAGGGAAAGTGAAAACACTAATTTGAGAAGATATCTGCTTGCCTATGTTCATTGCAGCCATAGGCTATTATTTATAATAGCCAAGATATGAAACAACCCAAGTGTCCTTAGAGAGACGAATGAAGAAGTTGTGAGATGTATGTGTGTATATTATACACAAACAAATATACATAAACACAATGGAATATTACTCAGCCACAAAAAAGATGAGATCTGGCCATTTGTGACAACATGGATAGACCCAAAGGATATTATGCTACATGAAATAAGTCAGTCAGGGAAAGGAAAATTCAATATGATTTTACTTATATGTGGAATCTAAAAAGCAAAACAAAGGAATAAATGAAAACCAGAAACAGACACATAAATACAAAGAACCACCTAATGGTTGTCAGAAGGGAGGTTGAGGGATGGGTAAGTGAGTGAAGGAGAGGGGGAGGGCCAGGCTTCTAGTTACAGAATGAGTAAGTCACAGAGATGAAATGTACAACATAGAGAATACAGTCAATGGTATTGTGACAGTGTTGTGTGGTGACAGCGGTAGCTACACTTGTCAGCACAGCATAATGTGTATACTTGTTGAATCAGTATGCTGTACACCTGAAACTAATGTAACATCCTGTTAACTATACTTCAATTGTTTAAAAAAGGAGGGAAATTCTTGACATTTGGATGAGTCTTGAGGATTATGTTAAGTGAACTTTAATATTACTATTTTTTTTAATATTTATTTTTGAGAGAGTGAGAGAGAGCACCCTGGCAGAGACAGGAGGAGACAGAGGATCTGAAGCAGGCTCCATGCTGACAGCAGAAAGCCAACTGGGGACTCAAACTCATGAAATGTGAGATCATGACCTGAGTCAAAGTTTGAAGCATAACCTCCTGAACCACCCAGGCGCCCTGTACTTTACACTACTAAACCACACACCTAAAAATGGTTAAGGTGGTAGGGGCGCCTGGTGGCTCAGTCAGTTAAGCAGCTGACTTCAGCTCAGGTCATGATTTCACAGTTTGTGGGTTCAAGTCCTGCATCAGGCTCTGTGCTGACAGCTCAGAGCCTGGAGCCTGCTTCAGATTCTGGGTCTCCCTCTCACTCTCTGACACTCCCCTGCTCACACTCTGTGTGTCTCTCTCTCAGAAATAAACATTTTTAAAAATTTACATAAAAATGGTTAAGGTGGTACATTTTGTGTTATGTGTATGTTGCCACAATTTAAAAATTTTTTAATGTTATCATCGGGTGACAGACCCAAACTTTCCAGTGCTAGTAGAGAGCTCATGGGCTCTGAATGAGTATTTTTGTAGACCACCCCTCCCCTCTTCCCTGCAGTCCATACTGCTTCTAATCCTTCTCCACTGGAGGCTATACCTCCAGCCTAAAATCCCGAGAGTGACCGTACTCCGACTCCTCACTACACTTTACCGTTCTCTCTCAACTCTCCTCAATGCCGACCTGCAGCCTCAGGTAACTGGGGTCTACCAAACTTGACCCACATTCTCACCTTCATTTTGACTTATGCCTTTCCCGAGCTGAAAAGCACTCTTCCTTCTGCTTGTATTATCCAATCCTTCCATTCATTAAGTTCCTTCTCCTCACAGTGGAGTAAGAACTTCTCTCAACATCAAAGAGTGTCAATACTCTTCATTTAGAATTAGTCACGCATTCTAAATGCATCACTTTTTCTTTCAATCATTCAACGTTTATTGAGCATGTGCCATATAGATGACAATGTGCTAGACCCTGAATCAAATGCTATGTCTTTTGTCTTCTGCTTTTTAAAAAAATGTTTATTTATTTTTGAGAGAGAGAGAGAGAGCAGGGGAGGGGCAGAGAGAGAGGGAGACTCAGAATCTGAAGCAGCCTCCAGGCTCCAGGCTGTAAGCTCAGAGCCCAACACAGGGCTCGAACCCAAAAACCACAAAACCATGACCTGACCTGACGTCAGACACTTAACTGACTGAGCCTCCCCGCCGCAGGTGCCCCTTCTGCGTTGTTTTTAAGCCTATTTATTTTCAGAGAGAGAGAGAGAACGCATATGAGTGGTGAGCAGGGAAGGGTCAGAGAGAGATTGAGAGAGAGAGAGAGGAAGAATCCCAAGCAGGCTCCACACTGTCAGTACTGAGACCGATGCTGAGCCCAATGTAGGGCTTGAACCCACAAACCTTGAAATCATGACCTGAGCCAAAATCAATAGTCAGAAGCTTAACTGACTGAGCCACCCATGCGCTCCTTCTGCTTTTTATCTCTCTCGTGGCCCCTTACATGTTTCCCAGTGTTTACTGCAGTAGTTTGGATGATGTAATGTAATGGCCTGTACTATCATATTCCACAGTAGCAAATGTTAAACTACTGAAATCAAACTAGCATAAACTCAGGACTTGCCTGAAACAACAGGATATTTTTTGGTGACAGTAGGGTTTTTTTCTATCAAAGCAGCTGTTCGTACAATAAGGGTTTGAGGACCGAATTCAAGAGGGATTATGTAGTAGGAGATCCTAGCACTTGTTATGGAAGTTTCCATGACAATAACAGTAATGTCATTTGGTCACAAATGCCTGTGATGAGAGCATCAAGAACATATGCTATCTCCAAAGTTCTCCTTAAATATGACTTACCTAAGAGAGATCTGTACAAACACAAATAACTTTATTCACATGTTAGAACAGCGTTGGAGTAGACAGCATTTTAAGGACACTTAATACAATCAATTTCTTGAACTTAGATTCGAGTTAAAAAAAACACTATATTCAAGCTCTGCTATTTTACTTACAGAATTTTGCATGTAGCCCACTTATTTCTGCACAAGGGTGAAATACTATCTGTATTTGCTTAATTCCCCATACTTTGCTGTTTCATCACGATCTTGTACCGCCAGTCATTTCATTGTTCATCTAAGCTTACGTTTCACCCATCCTTTTCTGAACTCATTTTCTCTCTTTATGTTCTAAAGGGTAGCTTTGAGGTGTCGGGTCTTCCTTCCCAAGGTCCACAACAATTACCTCCCTAGAAAATGTCACTTCTTTTAAAGGTCTTTTGTGGTTTTCAACAGCTGATGGACTTCTGCTGACAGGTATGGGTGGTTTCTGCAAATCATCATCCTGTGAGAGAATGGGACAAACAGTATAAACACATAATTTATGAAGGCAACAAGCCCTTCTTTAAAACATCTAAGTTATACTTTTAATTTTATTTATATTTCAAATTAAATACAGAAGCACTGTCCGTGAGAAACAGAAGAAGTGTTTCTAAGTGATACAGGAAAGCAGTGGTGATCCACCATGATCTCATTTTCATATTTCTGTGGTTACAAAAGAGCCCCCTGCCCTGTCGTTCTGTCTCCGGGCTTAGGCCTTGTGTTAAGGGAAGATGTGAACTGTGTTCCTGTCAGGGAGCCCCGGCAGGGAGCTCGAGAAGGCCTAGGCAACGTTTGTGTGCTGTTGTATCAGGAGCCTGGAACCAAGACGGGGACGTGGAGTCTGGCCCTGAGCTTGGCCGTGTGGAGGAATGACCTCGAGCAATTCACCTCATTTTCTCATTTGTAAGATGAGAAAGCTGGATCTCTAGATGATCTCCAAGGACGCCTCCAGCTCTAAGAGCCTAGGATTCTGAGAAAAGCATGAGGAAGTGGAACTATTGGGAAAAACACAAATATAAGCGTGAAGAATGGGAAGTGTCTCGACGTGGCATGTACGACGGGTTTAATTACACGGACTGATGAGCTAAGAAGAGTGGTTTGGATGACTGCAGACACGATGCTCCTTTCAGGTAAAAACCTGAGTTGCAGGCAAGGCCATGTCATTGGTCCTAGCCAAGTCCCCTGCCACCTTATCAACTCAATTCTAAATGGCCCCTTGAGAGTAGAAAAGTCTGTCACCTCTTGACCATTTCCTTCAGCATTCTCAGGCTCTTGTTTGTCCTCCTCTTCTTTCATATCTTCTTTCTCTTCTAAGGGTGTGACCAGCACTTCTTTACTCCGTCTCTGGACAAGAATGCTAGGCCTCATGGGTGGGTTTGAGTCCACCATTTGTGTCAGGAGAGTACTAGATAATGAATCAGCAGGATTTAAAAAGATTTTTTTAATGTTTTATTTATTTTTGATAGAGAAATTGCGAGTGGGAGAAGGGTAGAAAGAGAAAGGGAGAGAGAGAGAGGGAGACCCAGAATCAGAAGGAGGCTCCAGGCTCTGAGCTGACAGCACAGAGCCTGATGCGGGGCTCAAACTCATGAGCTGTGAGATCGTGACCTGAGCTGAAGTCGGACGCTTTTAACAGACTGAGCCACCTAGGTGCCCCATGTATCAGCAGGATTTTAAAAAATCATGCATGTTTGTCACCTTTACCACACCTCAAAAGAGCTTTCTATCACATACTATGATACAGACTTACTTTTCTTGGTCTCCTGAAATGTTTGCCTTCACATTAGCAGTTAAACAATCTTCACCTCTATTACCATCCGTACAAGGGTGCTTTTCTGTCTTTTCATCTTTCTTGCTTTGGAAACTGAAAAGGAATAGGCAAAAAATTTCAGAAAAAGGAGAATGGCCTCTAATTGAATGCTTGGCCTGAAACATCACTTTTAAACAGGAAATTAGAATTTCTAAAATTCCAAAATGGACAAAGTAGAGAGCTATAGCATTACTGGCTCTATCATAAGTTGATTCAGATTCTTTCTAGGTACATTTGCTACTGTGACTTGAAATATGATCCCAATTTATCAGCATGGATTTATACCATTTATATAAAAAAACCACCAATAAAAGCAGGATGCAAATGAAGCAAATTAGGAGGAGGATGAAGAAAATGATTTCGGTGATTTCAAAGGCCAGAGGAGAAGCCAGAAGATTCATCTACTCTCACAGTCACAGATCGTGCAAATGTTCTTTTCCAGCTTAGTTTGAATGCAGTTCTCTTATTCTTTATGTTTTCTAGAAACAGAAGAACACAAGGCTATTTTCACTGTTGTTCTTTTGATCCACTTCATAAAAGATGCTCTGCTTGTTTCGATGAACTTGACTCACACTGGCTAATTTCTCTCCATAAATGTGGTGGGGGCTCAGGTGGTTGGAGGGGAGACTGAGCTGGGACACGTGGGATCACTCAGCTCAGCTCCCCTCACCCCCAAAATATCAAGAAGCCAGAGGAGAGGAACTGGAGCAGCTGGAGCCCAGCTCAGCTGCCCATTCTTCTCTCTTCAGTGACATCATAGAATAATGGAACCGTTCAGTTAGCAGGACCAGAGTGCTGGCCCAACCCTGCCCGTCACCCAGAGTCAGGAGAATTATGAAACTCTCCTCTGGGCTGCAGTCTGTCTGTCCTCTCCTCTCAGAGGGCTGTCGTGGAGGCCATGTGGCACCACCCTGGCCACTCTTTGGACAAAGATTTCCTACCTGCTCTCTAAACACAGCTTTCCTTTCTTAACCTGAGCCTGTCTCTCTTACACTTCTTTCGTAGACAACGAACAATCAGCCCCACTTCCTTCTCATAAAATCACTTTCTAGATTAATTAACTTGCATCCTAATGGGTGCTCTCCAGGCTAAATAGCCTATATCTTTCTAATCTCACATCCCTGGACCTACTTGCCTGACAAACAAGCAATCTGGCAGCTCTAGAAGCCATGGCTGAGGAAGCAGGAGCAGAGCAAGATGATCAGAGTCATGATGATCCCGCCCCCAACCTCATTTCAGGTGAGTGAGTGATACCCACAACAGAGAAGAGCTAGGGTTTTCTGAGAAGCAAAGGAAGGTACAAAGGAATATGGCAGGTGCTGCCAACCACGTCTAAAAAAGTCAGAAAATGAGCCATTGGGGGTCTCTGGGCTGTAGCAACACTGGCTCTCCTTCAGAAGGGCAAGGACTATGGCTTTTTTATCATTGGATACTCCACCAAGTCAGGATCTTCAAATCCCATAAATGTTGAATGGATCCGTCTGTGCGGCAGATGTGGTGTATATGTATGCCAAGCCTGATTTCTAGAACATGAGAACATCTGGGCCATTCCTGGCAGAGTCAGAATTCACAGATCCTTCCTGCAGCAAAGTTCCCAGATAAAAGACTCAGAGCCTATATCACTCTCCTTATTCTACACTGCTGCCAGACTGAGACTTTAAGAGCCCAGATCTTCCCATGTCTCATATACACATATACACACTTAAGAGTTTCCTGGGAGATGGGCATATTTTAGATGTACTGTTGGTTACACACGTCTGGACTTATGTAAAAACCTATCAAACTGTAACCTTAAGACTTGTGTGCCTTGTGTCATCTACTATGTGGATATCACACTGAATAGAAAGGAAAAGGGGGCCCCACCCCTACACTGTGTTTGAGTGTGTGTGGTGCCATGAGCAGTGCTGGACCAGAGGGCACTGCTGCTAGTTGGTCCTGCCTCCAAGACTTTGTACCAGGTATAGTCTGAGACCAGAGACCTCCAGAAACAAGAGCTAATGAGACTATCATAAGGGTTTTCATTCATAATGTGACATGGACATCAATGTTAAATTTATACATATAATTAATATAATTCTGAAAAGTGGAAGGTTATCCAACTTTGGTCCCTAAATCACATTTTTAAGTACACTGCACTAGGAGTTTGTGATGCCACAATACTTGAAGATGGATTCCAGAACCTAACCAAGGGCACCTTACAGATGGGTGTGTGCCCAAAAATTATACATGGTGAGAAACGACCACCAATTCTACATAAATTAAAAAAATATTCTGAGTATTATGAGAACTATATGCTGACAAATTGAATAATCCAGATAAAATGGAAAAATTCCTAGAAACACAATCAATCAGACAGATTTGTAAAGATATAGAAAATCTGAATAAAAATATAATAACGAGACTGAATCAATAATCAAAACCTTCAAACGAAGAAAAGGCCTGTACCAGAGGGCTTCACTGGAGAATTCCATTAAACATTCTTCAATTGAAGAAAAGGGAACACTTCCTAACTCATTGCATGAGGCCAGCGTTATCCTGATACCAAAGCCAAAGACAACACAAAAAAGAAACCTAAAGACTGATCTCCCTGATGAACACTGAAGCAAAAATCCTCAACAAAGTATTAGTAAACTGAATTTATCATCATATTAAAAGGATTATATGCCACAACAAAGTGGAATTTATTGCTGGAATGCAAGGATGGTTTAATAGAGAAATCAATGTAATACACCACATAACCAGAATGAAGGGAAGAAAAATACATGAACATCTCAATTAATTCAGGAAAGGCATCTGACATAATTTAAAATCCTTTTCATGATAAAAAACACTAAACTAGGAATAGAAGGAGCCTATCCAACATAATGGAGCCCACATGTAGGAGCCTCACAGCTAATATCATACTCAGTGATGAGAATATATTTTCAAATCACATATCTGATAATGGATTAATATTCACAATAAACAAAGAACTTCTACAACTCAACAATTCAAAAACAGACAAAGGACTTGAATAGACATTTCTCCAAAGAAGATATGCAAATGGACAATAAGCACACAAAAAGACGTTCAACATCATTAAATATTAAGGAACAAACCAAAACTGCAATAAAATAATACTTCACACCCATTAATAAAGCTATTACTTAAAAAAAAACAAAGAAAGAAAAAATAACAAGTGTCAGTAAGAATGTGGAGAAGTCGGAACCCCTTGTGCATTGTTGATGGTAATATGAAATGGTGCAGTCACCATGGGAAAGAACATGGCACTTCCTCAGAAAAGTAAATATAGAGTTCCATATGATCCAGCAATTTCATTTCTGGGTATAGTCACAAGAGAAGTGAAAACAGGGACTGGAACAGATCTTTGTATACCCATTTCATGGCAGCATTATTCATAATAGCCAAGTGAGGGAAGGGCAGAGAGAGAGAATCCCAAGCAGGTTCCCTATCATCAGCGCATCACTCAACTTGGCTTAAATTGTGAAATCATGACCTGAGCCAAAACCCACCGAGCTATCCAGATGCTCCCCACCCTGGGAGACTTTTTGACCTTATGATTCCAAACCAGGGAAGAGGTGAGGCAACATTCCAGCCCACCTCAGAAGAGCAAGTTTCCCCCAAGGTGTGTAGAGACCAAGCCTTTTGCACATTACATTGGTCCCACCCCTATGACAACCCAGAACCCTTAACAAGAAGTGGGAACCATTATCAGAGGCAAAAAGAAATTTGCTGTGTTTTATTTTGGAAGCTGAGCTTGAAAGGATAACAGCACGGTCCATCTGGGGATGCTGCTGTAGGAGGTGAAGCCAAGCCCACCTCTACTGTCCGTCTAACTGGAACACGAGTCGTTTTTCTTTTCAATTGATTTTGTTCAGCCAGTAAGCTTTTTGCTTTTATTTCTTTTAAAAGACATAATTTGCTCTAATCATTTATATTCTTATGGTTCTTATATATTTAATTTTAATCTGTTGTAGTTTTTATTTGCTTTCCTCAATCTCTGTTCTCATAGCCTTTCATCAAAACATTTTCAGATAAAAACATTAGGAATTTTCTAGGACAGAGCTTCTCTATCTGTGGCAAAGAAGCAGGCACTTGAGTGGCCCAGTCAGTTGAGCTGAGCATCTGACTTCGGCTCAAGTCACGAACTCACAGTTTGTGGATTTGAGCCCTGTGTCGGGCTGTGTGCTGACAGCTAGTATATATACACAATGGAGTACTACATGGCAATGAGAGGGAATGACATATGGCCATTTGTAGGAAAGTGGATGGACCTCGAGGGTGTCATGCTAAGCGAAATAAGTCAGGTGGAGAAGGACAGAAACCATATGTTTGCACTCATAGGTCTAACAGGAGAACAGGAGAAACCTAATGGAGGACCAGGGGGGAGGGGTAGAGGGAAAGAGAGTTGGGGAGAGAGAGGGATGCAAAATTTGAGAGACTATTGAATACCAAAAACGAACTGAGGGTTGAAGGGGGAGGGGGGAAAAGAGGTGGTGGTGATGGAGGAGGGCACTTGTGGGGAAGAGCACTGGGTGTTGTATGGAAACCAATTTGACAATAAACTATTTAAAAAAATAAATAAACAAATAAATAAAATAAAAGAAACATACTGAAAAAATATAAAGTTAGAACATCTCAAAGTTAAAAAAAAGAATTTAATCTGTTTTAATAGGGTAATAGAAGATGGTAATTTCATAACACCTGCTGGTTCTCTGAGCAGCTAAAAGTGACATGCTCATTGGCTCATTGTCTGTGAAGGCTGCATTTCTTACCCACATGCAGGCATCCTGGTGTGTGTGTGTGTGTGTGTGTGTGTGTGTGTGTGTGTGAGAGAGAGAGAGAGAGAGAGAGAAAGAGAGAGAGAGAGAGAGAGAAGATGTGCACTGGGAAGGATCAAAGATGGAGCTTTCTTTGAGAGGAGGGAGTAAAAGGTGGATTTCAGGACAAAAAAGCAAGACTAGGATCCCTGTAGAGGGGTCTTTTTTCCTTTTCCCTGGGCTTTGGGAACCATCATATTTAGTATCCAAGTTGAAGGCCCTCCATCATAGTGTAATTAATTCCCTTTAGTTACCCCCAAGCCGTCAGTAAATCCTTTACACAGAACTATCAGGGGACTTGCTCTGGACAGGAAAGGGTTTGGACTCCCATCTTCCCTCCACTCCCTGTTGCTTCTGCCATGCTGGAGGGAGAAGCAGGGAGTGGGGGAATTCAGTCACAGCTTGCAGGGTATCCACAGTCAGACCAAGTGAGAAACAGAATATTTACTATAATTAACATATGCATGACAGTTTGACATTTGACTATACTGTCTTTTGTAGTTGAGTTTTCAATGTTTAGGACTTTTAGTAAACATTATTTAAAGTAACGATGTCAGTTTTCCCAATAATTGCTCCATATGTCATATTTCAGAATTGTCAGAAAGGAGAGGAAAAGGCTGGGAAACAAATACAAGACACCTGTGTGACAAAAATGAGGATAGATCAATTTGGAAACAGGATTCTACTAGGTAACCAATTAAAAAATAATATATTCATGCAGCTCGAGACGTTTTAAATATGAAAAGGTTTTATAGCAAAAACGTCTCCCAACCTGCCCTGACCTATTTTGCCATTTCCTTACCAGCACCCACCCACCCCCAAACCACTGATACGAGTTTCTTGCATTTTCTTACAGATATATGTCCTTACTTTGGTATTTCTTTTTTAAAAACTTTTTATTGGGGTGCCTGGATGTCTCAGTTGGTTGAGCATCCAACTTTGGCAGCTCAGTTGGATCTCACGGATGTGGGGTTCGAGCCCCACATCAGGCTCTGTGCTGACAGCAAAGAGCCTGCTTCAGAATCTGTCCCCCTCTCTCTTCCCCTCCTCCCTTTTTCAAAAATAAACATTAAGGGGCACCTGGGTGGCTCACTTAGTTGAGTGTCTGACTTTGGCTCAGGTCATGGATCTCATGGTTCAATGGGTTTGAGCCCGGCATCAGGCTCTATGCAGACAGCTCAGAGCCTGGAACCTGCTTTGGATTCCGTGTCTTCCTCTCTCTCTGTCCCTCTCTCCTTGCACTCTCTCTGTCTCTCTCTCAAAAGTAAATGAACATTACAAACTTTAAAGAAAATAAACATTAAAACCTTTTTGTTGAAGCATAACCTACATAAAGTTCTAGCTACAAGAATATTTCCAATACCCCCAACACCCTCATCCTCCCTCCTGTATCTGTCAAAGATGACCATTATTCTGACCTCTATCACTATCAAATAGCTTTGCCTTTCCTTGAATCACATATAAATGGAATAATACAGTATGTACTTTTGTGTGGATGGCTTCTTTTGCTCAATGTTACATTGAAGTACATCCATGTTGTTGTATATGACAATATCTTGGTTTTTTCTTTGATATGTATATTCCATTATATGATTATGCCTCCATTTATTTATCCATTTTAATGTTGATAAAAATTTGAGTTGTTTCCAGTTTGTGGCTTTTATAAATAGTGCTGCTATGGACGTTTTTCAAAAAAGTTTTATTTTTATTTTGAGACAGAGAGAGATAGAGCATGAGGAGGGAGGGGCAGAGAGAGAGGGAGACACAGAATCAGAAGCAGGCTCCAGGCTCTGAGCTGGGGCTTGAACTCACGAATGTGAGATCATGACCTGAGCCGAAGTCAGAGGCTTAACTGACATTAGCTATACAGAATGGTTCAGACAAGTCATCTCCAAAGTGGTTATATCAGTTTATACTCCCACAAGCAACGTATGAATCCCTCTTGCTCCCTACCTACAGCAACCTTTAAAAGGTCTACCCTTTTAAACAGCATGAAACAAAACCTCCTTATTCACCATGGGAGGATGCTAGTGAGCCAACTCATTATCTTTAAAAGTAGTAAATAAAGGCGGGGCACCTGGCTGGCTCAGTTGATGAAGTATCCAATTTGGGCTCCAGGTATGATTTCTTGGTTCGTGAGTTCGAGCCCTGCATCAGGCTCTGCACAGTGCAGAGTTTGCAGAACTGCTTCAGATCCTCTGTCTCCCTTTCTGCCCCTCCTCTGCTCTCTCTCTCCCCGCCCCCCCCTCAAAAATAAACACCACCACAAACTAATAAATAAAGGGGGTTGAAATCAGACCTTTTCCCCCCCTTATAATCTCTATCTCGGGTTAAAGAAATGATGAGTAATTTGTTTTCACAGAAGAATTTTTGGTGAGAAATAGAGGAGACAATTTGACTAATATCATTTTGGAGTTCTTGATGCATCAATGGAGATCGCTGTTAACTTCACACAGAAAGAGACCAAATGTCTCCTGATGGAATTATACATCAACACCTAGAAAGTAGTCTTAGTCCAGCCCCTTGAAAAATCTCAATCTGAACAAGTCTCTAGATGTAACTACCAGTTTACAGGAAACATAAGGGCCAGAGGAACACATGCAACTACACTATGGAGGCAATCTAAATGCAGGCTATGGAGAAACTGTAGGAAAATAACCTGGTTTCATCAACAAGAAATAAAGGAAAAACATTTTTTTGAGAGAGAGAGAAAGCAAGGGAGGGGGCAGAGGGTGAGAGAGAATCTCAAGCAGCTCCACACTCAGCAAGGGCTCAACTCAGGGCTCAACCGCACAAATTTTGAGATCACCTCCTGAGCTAAAATCAAGAGTCAGATGCTCAACCAGTTGAACTACCCAGGTGCCCCTAGAAATAAAGGAAATTTTTTAAATGTTTATTCATTTCTGAGAGAGAGAGAGCAAGTGAGCAGGGGAAGGGCAGAGAGAGGGGCACAGAGGATCTGAAGAGGCCTCCAGGCTCTGAGCTGACAGCAAAGAGCCCTATGCAGTGCTCAAACTCATGAACTGTGAGATCATGACCTAAGCCAAAGTTGAACACTCAACTGAGTCACCCAGATTCCCCAACAAAGGAAATTTGTAAATGATGTAGGAGACCATAGATCAAAAGAGATTTAAAATAATTATTAAACAAGTACAACACGTGAACTTCATTAAATCATGATTCAAACTAAAAAAAAAAAACAAAATTATAAGGGATTAAGAGAACATGAACAAGAATTAGACATTTATTTGGTATCAAGGAAATGTTGTTAAAATGGTTGTTAGGTGTGATAAAGTATTGTAGTTATGTTTGAAAAAATTGTTATATTTTAGAGAAATACACAGGAATATTTAAAGATAAAATTAAAACCTGGGCTGGTTAAAATTTTTTTTAACATTTATTTATTTTTGAGGGGGGGAGGGGCAGAGAGAGAACAAGTCACAGAATCTGAGCTGTCAGCACAGAGCCTGATGTGAGGCTCAAACTCACGAACCATGAGATCATGACCTGAGCCAAAGTCGCAAGCTTAACCGACTGAGCTGCCCAGGCACCAAAACCTGGGATGGTTTTAAAAATAATCTGAGTGGAGGAAATAGAAGGTTTGGATGAAATATGATTGATTATCCATATGTTGACAATTGTTGAATCTGGGTGATGCAGACATTAGTATCATTTTTTCTCTCTCCTTTGTGCATATTTGAAATTGTGCATAATAAAGCTTTTAAAATACCTAAAAATTTCCTTACATTATTATTTGCAATAGCAAATATTTGGAAACAAACTAAATGGCCACAGTATGAGAACAGCCAAAATAAACGTATATATTGAAATTATATAATGGCATATCATGAAATAATATATACAGTGTAGTTCTCAAACTTTTTGATCTTAGAAACTACACTATTAAAAATTATTGAAGACCCCAAAAGATTTGTTTACATGGGTTGTAGTTATTAATATTTGCTGTATTATATATTAAAGCTGACAAATTAAAAATGTTTATTTATTTTTGAGAGAGAGTGAGACAGAGAGTGAGCGGGGGAGGGGCAGAGAGAGCGGGAGAGAGAATCCTAAGCAGGTTCCATGCCCAGAGCAGAGCCCCATGGTAGGCTCTATCCCATGACCAGGAGATTATGACATGAGCCAAAATCAAGAGGCAAGGCTTAATTGAGCCACCAGATGGTCACCCATACAATTCTTAATATGTTTAAGGATAAAGGACAACTTTGCCAGAGTATTGAAAACTATAATAAAGAAATGAAAATTCTATAACTGAAAAATACAATACGAGAAATTAAGAACTCACTAAATAGGTTTAACAGCAGATTGGTTAAACAGGATGAGAGAGGGGTGCCTGGGTGGCGCAGTCGGCTGAGCATCCAGCTTTGGCTCAGGTCATGTTCTCACGTTTTGTGGGTTCGAGCCTAGCATCGGGCTCTGTGCTGACAGCTCAGAGCCTGGAGCCTGTCTTCAGATTCTGTATCTCCCTCTCTCTCTGACCCTCCCCTGCTTGCACTGTCTCTGTCTTTCAAAAAAAAAAAAAGAAGGGGGGGATGAGAGAAAAAAAGAAACAACCATTAAAAAATTTATAATTGAACCACATTAAAATTAAGACCTATGGGGGTGCCTGGCTGGCTCAGTTGGAAGAGCTTGATTTCAGGGTCATGAGTTCAAGTCCCAGGTTGAGTGTAGGGATTAAATAAAAACTTAAAAAAAATTTAAGACTTTACATGGTTCAAAACATATCATGAAAGTAAAAAGGTAAGCCAAAGAATATTCATATACAAAAGATATATTCAAAATTTATAAAGAACTCCTATAAATAAGTAAGAAGAAAATTCAATACAAAATGGGCAGAAGACTTGAATGGACATTCACACATGAGGGTATCTAAATGCTAATACACATACAAAGTGAATAAATTAAAAAATATAATTATAACAGACCAAGAACTTTTGATTTAAAAGAAAAAGCTTTCGTCCATATTTCTGAAGCACGTGAATAACATAAATCAAAATTAAATTTAAAAAATACTTTTTAAGACTGAAACAAGTAAGGTGCCCAAAGAACATACATCTGTTGGGGTGCCTGGATGGCTCATTTGGTTAAGCGTCTGACTTCTGCTCAAGTCATCATCTCTTGGCTCATGGGTTCCAGCCCCAAATTGGGCTCTGTGCTGACAGCTCAGAGCCTGGAGCCTGCTTCTATATTCTTTATCTCCCTCTCTCTGCCTCTCCCCTGCTCACACTCTGTCTCTGTCTCTGTCTCTTTCTCTCTCTCTCTCAAAAACAAATCTAAAAACATTTTTTAAAAAACCCAGAACATACATCTGTTAATAGTAGTTACCTGTAGAAGGTGAAATTATGAGTGATTTTTTTATATTGCATATTCTGAAATTTTAAAAAGTTATTGTGGCTTTTTGTTTTTAATAGATAACATTCACATGGTTTAAAGGAATACATTATATAATATATACATTGAGAAGTCTCTCACCCTACCTTCCAATGCACAGGACATTATGATTATTAGGTTTTTTTGTATCTTTGCAGAATCCCTGGGGAAACAGGAAAGGCTCATAGTCTTATTCCCCATCCTACACAGAAAGCATGCCTTCTGCACTGTTCTGCACTTGGGCTTCCTTCACTTAGCAAGAAACCCTGGAGATCTTTCCTTGGCAGTACACAGGTGACTACACCATTCTTACTGCTGCCTAATGTTCTAGTGTGCATTCATATCGTAAAAGGAGACTTCAGAACAGACCAAGCAATGGGCACCTGGCTGGCTCCATCGGTTATGCATCAGACTTCAGCTCAGGTCATGATCTCAAAAAGTTTGTGGGTTTGAACCCCACGTCAGGCTCTGTGCTGATAGCTCAGAGCCTGGAGTCTGCTTCAAATTCTGTGTCTCCCTCTCTCTCTGCCCCTCCCCTACTCATGCTCTCTCTGTATCAATAATAAATAAACATTAAAAAAATCAGACCAAGCAAGCCTAGCTGAGTCTCTCATTTTTTTAATTATAAAAATTTTTTAATGTTTATTTTTCGAGAGAGAGAGAGACAGACAGAGAGACAGAGCGTGAGCAGAGGAAGGGCATAGAGAGAGGGAGACACAGAATCGGAAGCAGGCTCCAGGCTCTGAGCTGTCAGCACTGAGCTGAGGGCTGGGCTCGAACTTGCAAACCGTGAGATCATGACCTGAGCTGAAGTCTGATGCTTAACCGACTGAGCCACCTAAATGCCCAGAGTGTGTCTTCCAAAATATGGTCAGGGGGCTGTAAAGGGGGAGGAATTTATGCACTCACTGAAGGCAACTATACACTTTACGGCACTTACTCCTCACTGAAAAAACTTTTTGAACTTCTCAAGCCATCAGCTGTGATATTCAGCCTGAACTTAACCCCCTCTTCACCAAGGCAACTAGATTTTCTGAATTCTTCGCTTAGAAAGGAAATAAGCCAGTTTATGGGCTCAGTTGGTTAGGCATTCCACTCTTGATTTCCCCTCAGGTCATGATCCTATGGTTCATGAGTTTGGGCCTAGCATCGAGCTCTGTGCTGATGGTGCAGAGCCTGCTTAGAATTTTCTCTTTCCCTCTCTCTCTCTCTGCCCTACCTCTACTGGCACCTTCTCTCTCTCTTTCTCAAAATAAATAAAATATTTTAAAAAAGGAAACAAACTTATTAATAAGTTTCAGTTTCTCATTTGCATATGAACTCAACCAATTCCAGGTAACCTAGCTTCAATCCCTGTTTTGCGGAGAAAACCTAAATGAGAACTGCACTGGGGGGCTTGGGTAGCTCAGATGGTTAAGCTACAGTTGATTTCTTTTTTTTTTCTTTTTTAAAAAATTTTATTTTATTTTATTTTTTTACTTTATAAAGTTTCATATTTTTTAACATATGCAATTATTTTCCATCATTTACAATACAGTAGTTACAATGACACTCCAAACAGAAAAGCAAAGTAAAAAAATCGAAACACCAACTTCTGTTTCATGT